>NC_139961.1:36189173-36379173 GCF_963454915.1 Gymnoscopelus microlampas | reverse complement strand
ATATATGATTACATTATAAAACATGCATTAACCACTTTAGCCCTACTTTATACATAGGCTATTTGAAAATAGCAGATCTACAAGCCACGACGCGTTGTGAGAAGTACATTTTAGTACTTTTACTTTTGGTTCTTTAGTACATTTTGAAAACAATTCTTTTACTTTTACTCAAGTCAATTTTTAATTCCGGACTTTTACTTCTAACAGAGTACTTCTACATTGCAGTATTGATACTTTTACTTAAGTAAAACATTTGAGTACTTTTTCCACCACTGCTCAAAACATTTTCAGAGGGGGGTCCGCAGCCAAATGCATATCAATTTGGGGGTCCTGGACACGAGAAAGTTTGAGAACCGCTGCCGTACAGGAACTCCAGATTAGACACAGAACTACATATGTAATCCTTATACATGACAGCCAAAACAGTGTTGATTTCGTCGACTAAAACTATGATAAAAAATGTTCGTCCACTACCTTTTTTCACTGACGAAAACTAAATAAAAACGAAATAAAAATGAGGCTACGATAACTAAAACTAAGATTAAATATATTGACACTTTCGTCAACAAATAAAAACTACACTATAATGTTAGTGAGGGACAGTGGAGAAGAGATCCAGTAGAACTAAAAGACAAGTCATTTTATGTTTGGTTGCGATAAGGCTCCGTAATCAAAGCTACGTTATTGGCACAGCTGACCACAGGTGCCACAGGCAAACAGGAACAACCCGACAGGGAGGCGGGAAGAAGGGCATGTTGTGAACGGACACGAGCATACGCGTGTGCACGCGTATGGCGTGGCACTTTAACCCATTAAGACCTGAGGTTCCGATTCTGCGAATGTCTTCTAAATCCTACTTGTCTGGAAAACGTATCTTTCTATTTCATTGGTTCTCAAACTTTTTCATGTCAAGGACCACCCAAAATTATATGTATTTGGCCGCCGACTCCCCTTCTCAAAATATGTTGTTCCAGGGACCCCCAGAAGCAAAGATTTGAGTTAAAAATGTTTGCATTAAAAAAATATATACATATTCAAAGATTTGCGCCAATTTTGTCGATAAATACAAAATAGCAGATCGAGAAGTGGTTAAAATAAAAACATCTAAAATGACACAGATGACACACGAGCACACACACACACACACACACACACACACACACACACACACACACACACCCCATCTCTCCCTCCCTCGACCACAGAGCTGACAGATAAGGCTTGCATGTAAAACTCGTGCGAACATTATGCGAGCGCACGGCCAAACGTATAGAAAAACACACCTCATTCACTAAAGCCCCTCTCTCTCTCTCTATCTCGCTCTTTTTTTTCTCTCCTCCCTTTTTTTTCAAGAACGGAGGAGAGAGGACAAACTCTCCAAATTAGCTCCTCAAATATTGACCGGGGGGGGAGAAAGAAATCGGTGGTCTCTCTCCGCCGCTCGCTGTCAGAGCCCGCTGAGGGGGCTCCAGAGCACACGTCGGTCAGGTTTCGAGGTTTTCACGTTGATTTATTTTTTGCTATTTGTTTGTTTAAATATCGTAAAAAATAAATGTATGCTCTGGGTTTTGGGAGCCTTTAGTTCTCCTTCGGGCACAGAGGGACTAATGTGCTCCGAGGGAAGGCGGGGGGGGGGGGGGGGGGCGTGGAGGGGAGGGGGGGGGGAGAGAAAGGTCGGTGGAAAAGCCAACGTTCTCTATTCCCCCCCCCCCCCCCCCCACACACACACACAACCCACTTGTGCCCCTCCCACCCTCACTTAAGATTATATGGCCTGAAACTTTGAGCTCAATTTGTCAGCCCCGACCGGTCTATAAATCAAAAGCCACCTTGAGGAACTTATATTCTCCTCTTTTGTCTCCTTTAACAAAAACGCCCTAAAAAGAGTACCTGCAGAGGTGACTGCAATTCGAAACTGTCCCCCGTCCCCCGTTCCCCTGTCCCCCGTCCCCCGTCGAACTGTTTACTGTACATATTTTTTTTGTTTTTCTTATTTTTAAACCGTTTTTTTTGCGATGTTCTGCATAGTAGTGTATGTCTGTCTGTCATTTTAATGTCGCTAAGAATTGAGTACAAACAAAAGGACCCCAATGGAAACGAGCCATAGAGGGTTTGGGTTTTTAATCCTATTTAGCTGACCTTGTATTGAACTGTACTTTCATGTGCTTTTTCTGCAAACTTCTAATACACAGTGGTGGAAAAAGTACTCAAATTCTTTACTTAAGTAAAAGTACCAATACTGCAATATAAAAATACTCTGTTACAAGTAAAAGTCTAGAATTAAAAATGTACTTGAGTAAAAGTACAAAAGTATTGGCATCAAAATGTACTTAAAGTACCAAAAGTAAAAGTACTAAATATTTGAACTTAGTTACTTTCCACCACTGATAAAGTATTCAATCACAATCAATGCATGTGTTCTAAATCAAAATGCGTTATCATTACTTTTAGCCACTTCAATAATCCATATATATATACTGTACGCTTGTTGACCGAGCTGCCACCCCACCCCCCCAGGGGTCAATTCACCAAATGTCCGCCCCGAAAAATAGATTTTAGATTTCTATGGCTATTCAAAAATAGCAGATCTACAAGCTCATAAGGCGGCGCTCAGAGCTTGTAGATCTGCTATTTTTGAAAAATCTTGAAAACGTGTGCAAATCTTTGAATATATATATTTTTGAAGCGAACATTTGTAACTCAAATCTTTGCTTCTGGGGGGTCCCTGAAACAAAATATTTTGAGGTATTTATATTCTTTTATATATATATATATATATAACCCATTAAGCCTCAGGTCTTAAGTTAATGGGTTAAAACATGCCCAGAATATGGTCGCGAGGGGTTCATGTGGTTAACTTTACACCCTCCTCTGCGCCTGCAGGAAAGTTAGCCATAAGTGTTGATAACAGCCCTCTCCACCTGTGTTAAGGAATGCTAACAGAGGCAGAATATATAAAACTCTAGATTACAGTGACAAAGTAACTTCTGGGGGTCAACGACCTCTCGCCTGGGTTTCTCCCCCACAGTTCAACGCACTCCTGGAACTTCCCTTTGACCTGACCCCTCCTCCTCCTCCTACCCCCCCCCCCAGTCCTCCTTGTCGTCAATGGTGTAATGTAAAGTACATTTACTCAAGTACTGTACTTAAAGTTGTACAGTGCAAATTTCAAAAAAACGATTTTTAGCAGCCTCTGCTGGTCATTACCGTCACTGCAGGCCGTTCGTTTATTACTGCGTTACCCAGAATTCCATTCGTTTTCACCGGAAGACGGAAGCGTTTCAAAAAGCGTTCTTTTAATTGTTTTATACGATCTGTGGATCGTTTCTCTTAGCCAGTTGAGCTTTAGTTACCGTGAGCTGTGTTTTCTTTTTCTGTTTTTTTTCGTTCTTCAAATCATACAATCTCTTAAAATCAGCGTGAGTTTCCTTTTTCTTATTAGCGCGGTAGTTCCTGGACAAACAGGAAACCGGTGCAGTAGTTCCTGGCCAAACAGGAAACCGGTGCAGTAGTTCTGGCCAAACAGGAAACCGGTGCATTTCCGCTTCCATTTTCCGGCCAGATGATGTCATTTTCGTGGGAAAGTCAACCTCGACAACGTTCAATAGAAAATATATAAATAAAAGGCTTTCGGGGTTGAAATTCATGGAGTGGGTGTTGTGAAACATTTGCCACTCACAAAAGATATACAATTTAACTTTAGTTTTATTGAAAAGGTTACCTAGCATTACTTTAAGTACAATTTTGAGGTATTTTTAATTTACTGGAGTGTTTCAAATTTTAAGTAATTTTACTTCTACTCCACTACATCTCAAAGGAAAATATTGTACTTTTACTCCGCTACAATTATTTGAAAACTTTAGTTACTGGTTATTTTGTAGATTTCTTTGATTATTACAAAACATACATTAACCACTTCAGCCCTATATACATTTCGGCCATTTGAAAATAGACGATCTACAAGCTCACAATGCGTCGCGGTGCGGCGGGTCGGGTTCAAAAATTGGGGCGGGTTCAAAATCTACGGAGAGAAATTCCGCGAGATCCCATTGGTTCACCAATCTGTCCGGCGTCAGCCCCTGCCCCGCCCCCCCATGCCCCTCCCCCTCCCCCAATGTGCAGCGTTGAGAGCCCTGACGTCACACAGCATTTGGAGCGACGCCCAGTGCACTCTGGTTGGTTGGTTGCGGGGGAAATGAAACACGTCCTATTCCAGGAAACGTCAACAACACGCCGGTCAGGGCTCTTATTTTTTAGCAAAAAAACGCCAAAGGAAAATAAAAGCCTAGAGATGGAGGCTAAACCACCGCTTTAACCCATTAAGACCTGGAACACATCTGTGTCACTTTTTCATTTGAGCTAAAAAAAAGCATTATTTTACACTTGGGCTATTCAAAAATAGCAGATCTACAAGCTCGTAGCGCGGCACCGAGTGCCGCGCTACGAGCTTGTAGATCTGCTATTTTTGGAAAAATTGTGAAAATGCGTGAAAATCTTAAAATATATATTGTTTAAAGCGAACATTTTTAACTCTATTCTTTGCTTCCTGGGGGGGGTCCCTGGAACAAAACATTTTGAGATGGGGGGTCGGCGGCCAAATACATATAATTTTTTAGGGTCCTTGACATGAAAAAGTTTGAGCGCCACTGATATATAGAAACATACGTTTTTTTTTTTCAGAAAACTGTTGGGATTTAGAAGACATTTTGTAGAATCGGCTTCAGGTCTCAATGGGTTTTTAACCAGAGAGGAAGGTGGAAGGCTAGCTGTGCACAAGGTCCACACAGACTCTTGGAACTCTCGCGGTGCCCCGTGCGGCCCGTCTGAGAACCCGGAGAAAGCAGAGAGAGGCGCGGTGAGAGAATCGGTGGGAAGAAGGAGGGCAAGAGAGGTAGAGAGAGAGAGAGGAGTGTTGTTGATGTTGTCCCTATTAATAAGCTGGTAAACATCGCCCATCTGCTTTGAGATGGGCCGCTGTTGTGTATTCGCCAGAGGTTTCCCATCATCCAGGAGGATTGAAGTGTGTCTTGTTGTTTACTTTTTACCGCTTCTGTAGGTGAATCCAGGATAAGAGCTTAGAGAGCAGTGGTCTTCAACAGGGGGTCCGGGACCCCTAGGGGGGTCCTCAGAGTTACTACAGGGGGTCCACCAAATCTTTGTGTGATATATTATTTTGTTCCTTAACTTGAACCCTATAGCATCCCTATTCTGAGGAGAACTTTAGCCAAAAATGGCAGATCTACAAGCTCACAACGCTAAAATATTCAATCAATCAATGGCTTCTTCTTCTTCTTTCGTGTATTGTCGTCATATGTTCAGCTCAGTGTCGCAAAGCCACCCTCTTGTCTCTGGTCCCACTTGGAGGAGGCCAGCCTCAAGGAAATATGTTTTTGTTTTTGTCGCATTCCTAAGCCAATAATTTGATGACCAGCGGACCGGTAGGCAGCGGTTCCGGTAGGAGACTGTTTGTGTCTCCTACCGGAACCGCTGCCGGTCACCAAATTATTGGTTTAGGAATGCGATAAAAAGATAAAAAATATCCATGAATTCAAGTCTCCATGGGGTGACTAATCGATAGGAAAATAGTCATTTTGGGGGTGGACTATCCCTTTAAGTGGGTAATGTATGTTAAGTAATACAATTCTGAATCTAAAAAGTAACTTGTAAAGTTTTCAAATAGTTGTAGTGGAGCAAAAGTACAATATTTTCCTCAGCGATGTAGTGGAGTAGAAGTAAAGGTATTGAATATTGTAAAATACCTCAACATTTTACTTAAGTACAGTACTTACTTACTTAGTTACTTTGCACCACTGGTAGGAATAAACATAGCACGGACCCGTCTGATGTTACTTTGGTTAATGGGTTAATGCATTGGTTCTCAAAGTGGGGTCAGGGACCCCCAGGGGTACTTGAGGGTGTTCCAGGGGGTACCCAGAAAAATGTGTAAACATAGCATCAGAATAATTATGACCTTTTATACTTTGGCTATTCAAAAATAGCAGATCTACAAGCTCATAGCGCGGCACTCGAGCTTGTAGATCTGCTATTTTTGAAAAATCTTGAACATTTTTGCAAATCTTTGAATATATATTTTTTTAAAGCGAACATTTGTAACTCAAATCTTTGCTTCTGGGGGGTACCTGTAACAAACGATTTTTAGATGGGGGTCCGCGGCCAAATACATATCATTTTGGGGGTCCTTGACATGAAAAAGTTTGAGAACCACTGGGTTAATGGAATAACTTACTGTGCTAACCAGGGTAGGAATTTCACGGCGGCCACGGCGGCCATGGCCGTCGTTGCCCCTCTCATTGGCCGTGTGCCCCTCGAATAATGACATGCCTTCACGGCCACAGTGGCCGTGGTGCCCCAGCTGCGCCCAGCAACTGATTTCACAGTTTTTCCTCTGCGCGATTTTCTTGTCAATACATTTTTTTTTAGTCACCAGTCCCTTTGGTTGAGCTGCGCAGCTACAACATGCACAGTGGTAGGTAGGTTTGATTTTAAGCCTCCTATGAACCTTCGGAATCCCGCAACACAGTGTAATAGACACAAAAGCATTACCGGGCCAAACAGGAGTTAAATCTAACGCAGCCTGAACTAATCAATGGTAGGTTTGATTTCTAGCCTGAGAGAGAGAGAGAGAGAGAGAGAGGATTCTGTAGTACAGACCGATGTGCCCCGATGTTTTTTTCAACAGCAAAATATAGATGAATACATCTAATAAAATACAGCAAAATCCCCAAATTATGAGTCTTAATATAAAGCAAGCAACAGAATAACTGCAAACAAATTAAAAGTGTAGGCTATCAATATCATACAAAAGAGTGACCTCACCGCTCTGATGGACAAGAAATAAATCCTTTTGCAAACCACATCCATGATATCTGTTCGTTTGTCAACAATGTTCTAATTGGGAAGTTTATTTCAGCAGAATGTGACAGTTTTAGTCAGTTTTTTGGTGCGCAACACAGCCCTCGTTTAAGTGATTGCTTTCACCTGCTGCTGCAGTGTGCGGAGCTTGTGCGCAGCAGGGCATATCTCCGCCAAGCCAGGGTGACCTACCCAGGGCCATGAAATTCATATGCAGGCATAGTAGCCAATTAGAATGAAATCTGCAAAAACGGACTAATATATTGATACAGAACCATATATTGGCTATATATTATGGCTTTCAGGTGGAAATCTTGTATGTTCATTTTTTATTATTATTTAAAAACAATTTAAAATCATGAAAATAGCCAATCTACAAGCTGTAATTATTAGTAAATTAAGAAATACTATATTTTAAAGAGAGAGAAAATCAACTAAAGTCAATATTAGTGCAAGTTCAATCACATTTCATTTGAATGAAAATAACTTGTGGGGAAAATACATAAAATCTCTCAGAGGTCTTCAACAGGGGGTCCGCGACCCCTAGGGGGTCCGCGAAGGTACTGCAGGGGGTCCGCGAAATTGTTGTTTGATTAAAAAAAAATGTTTTTAAAAACTTTAAAAACTTTTTTTCTTTTTTTTTTCAAAAATGTAAATTTGTCTTCAAACATAACATGACATATTTTAATAGCTTAGTAATGAATGCACAATAACATGGTATGTTTATACATATTTTGTAGAGAAAGATCAGTGGTGTCAGTTCAGCAAAAGCTAAGGTATGGCAAGGTTAGGGTTGCCAACTCCCAGAGATTAAAATAAGGGACATCTATCCTTTTTTTAGGGGTTCAACCCCCCCAAAACCCCTGAAATGCATAGAAACTATGCATTATACCTATAACACCTATAACAGGGGGTCCCTGCTCCATCACCCCATCAGTTTGGGGGTCCCTGGCCTGAAAAGGTTGAAGACCCCTAATTATTCTGTGAATCTAATGTGATTAATGTGACCCCTACTTCAGTCAGTGAAGTCCAGGGCTGAATGTGACATATTGAGACCTATATAACTATTGGTCATTTGCCAACACATTATTTTGTGAAATAAATGGGTTATATTTCACAGATAGTTATACAATTCTTATAATATATTAAAATACAATCATCCTTAACCTTCAAGTTAAATGCATTATTTCCGGGGACTTAAACACTTTTGTTTTTGGATGGCCTTCCTGCCCTGGCATTTGGCCTTTGTGCCCTCCAAAAAATTACAACACCAAAGGCCAAGTGGCCTTGCCCCTAAAATGACGAAATTCCAGGCCTGGTGCTAACTTACTGACTCTCTCTCTCTCTCTCTCTCTCTCTCTGTGTCTCAGACTCTGCCCGGGCTGCGTTCCAGGCAGCAGGTGGGCTTCGGGTTCGTCGGCGACCTCCAGGCCCTCTACGGGACCGTCGTGGAGCCACGCAGCCACGCGGCCACGACGCGCAAACGCAAGCTGTCGGAGGAGGAGAGCCGCGACCCGCGGCAGGGGTCCCCCCCCGTGGCTACTCCTCCTACCCAGGAAGACCCCACCCAGTTTGACCGCGCCCCTTCTCCAGGTCAGCTCGTCGAGATTCGGTTTGAAAAAAAATGAAAAAAAAAGCACAGAAAGAGAGGGCTTTAATGAACGAGGTGTGTTTTCCTAAATGCACCCGCCGTGCGTTTGCATAATGCTGCCGCTGCAGGTTTGCACGCAACCCTCATCTGTCAGCTCTGTGGTTGAGGGGGGGGGGGAGCATGCATGTGTGCGTTTGCAAATACTATGGGACAGAAGTCCCGAGCTGAGCGTGCTCTACTGTCAGTGGATTAAGAGAAGAACACAAACTCTCACCAAAAAGTCTATAGTCTGCACTCACACGGTAATCATTCTTTGACTTTTTTAATTTACCGCAGCAGCAGTCTCTGACAAACGGACGCGTTTCTGCTACTCAGGCCTACTCGGCGTTTTTTGAAGGCCTGAGTAGTTTTTTTTCTGCGTTTTTTTAAGTCTGTTTGTCAGAGACATTCTGCTTTGGTGAACTAACCCATTAAACCTGGGAAAGTATCTGTGTCATTTTAGATTTTAGCGTTGGCTAAAATATAGCAGATGTACAAGCTCACAACGTGTCACTTCAATCTGCAATTTTTTTGAAAAATCTTGAAAGTGTTTTAAATGTTTAATACTTTTTGTGAGTGCGGACTGTTTCTATAGACTGCATGTGTGTTTGTTCATGAGCGTCTCCCACTGAAAATAGCTGATCTACAAGCTCACAATGTGTTGCGGTGCAACGTGTCGTGAGCTTGTAGATCAGATATTTTTTTCCTGCACACAACTAAGAATAACTGGGGCCTGAGTCAGTGAAATCCGGTGTTGTGTCAAGTCGGACCGAAAAACATGCACACTAAAATCCCTGGCGTTTTATCCACTCTCTGTACTTTATAGGTGAGTCGGCGGTGAGCGCCGAGCCGGACGATGGAGACAGAGGTCAGAGTGGAGACGGTTTGGACGGCGCCGGTCAGACGCCCGGCACGCAACAGGTAACACGATGAACTGCGTTTCATATCGTCTCTGTCGGGGGTGGACACAGACCTGAGGGCGATTCTTAGCTAATGTCGTCCAAATCCCAACGGTTTTCTGAAAAACGTATGTTTCTATATCAGTGGTTCGCAAACGTTTTCATGTCAAGGACCCCCAAAATGATATGTATTTGGCCGCGGACCCCTATCTCAAAATATTTTGTTCCAGGGACCCCCAGAACAAAGATTTGAGTTAAAAATGTTCGCTTAAAAAAAAAAAAAAAAAAGAATTTGCACACATTTTCTCGATTTTTCAAAAATAGCCAAAGTGTAAAATAATGCTTTTTAGCTCAAATCAAAAAGTGACACAGACGTCCAAAACTGTTACTTTTCAGGATTCAAATTCGAAAGCATCGAAAGTAGCAGATCCACGAGCTCGAAACGCGTCGCTTTCGCGCCGCGTTTCGAGCTTGTGGATCTGCTACTTTCGATGCTTTTGTGTGACGCTGTAGTGCAGGGTTAGGCAACCTGCTGCTCTAGTGCCGCATATGGCTCTTAGGCCCTCTCCTAGTGGCTCCCAGTTGCTTGGATAAAGAAGTATGTAAAGGAATAAGAGGGTTTTTTTTTGTAGTAGGCATAAGGTTATTCTTACATTCTCCTATTGTAAAGAAAAAAGTGTCGCGGGCCTATTACACCAGATAAAAATAAGAAGAATGAAGGAAAATGAATTATTTATTAATGCCTGGTAAATGTTTGTTTGCTTTCACCGCCAACGCTGCTGCCTTACTGTATACTTGATCTGCTTTGAGAAATTATTAATTTTGAGAAACAATAAAAAAAGTAATAATGAAAGACCAGAAAAAGCACTCATAAATAAATAAAGCAAACATATTTTGCGGCTCCAGACAGATCTTTTATAATTTTTTTGTGCCAAAAATTGCTCTTTTGAGAATAAAGGTTGCCTACCCCTGCTGTAGTGTGATCAAGATGGGCGTTGATTTATGAAAAAACACCAAAAGTTAGAATATGGAGATAAGATGTTTCTGCCCGACTGCAACGATATGCAGAATACACTTCCACAAGTTTTCTGGGGACCACCAGTGGTCCTTGGGGGAGTACCAGGGGGTCCCCAGCTAAATTAGTTAACATAGCGTCACAATCGTTTTAACCACTTAGCTTTGGCTATTCAAAAATATCAGATCTACAAGCTCATAGCGCGGCACCGAGTGCCGCGCTATGAGCTTGTAGATCTGATATTTTTGAAACATATTGAAAATGTGTGCATATCTTTGAATATATATGTTTTTTTAAAGCGAACATTTTTAACTCAAATTTTTGCTTCTGGGGGGGTCCCTGGCACAAAACATTTTGAGATGGGGGTCCGCGGCCAAATGTATATCAATATAGGGGTCCTTGGCATGAAAAAGGTTGAAAACCACTGCTCTAACGCAATACATTTATAATGTGTGGCATAATATAAAATAATACTATTATTTATCATATTATGTTATAGGCTATATTATATTTAAATTAAAGTTACCATGCAATATTACGTAATAGTATAATATTACACATGATATTTTATATTAATATTGCAATTTCTTAATACCCATATATTAATACTCACAAACCCTATAGCGTCCCGATTCCAGGGGGCGAACATTTGGCAAAAATAGCTGATCTACAAGCTTAGTAGAGTGCCTGTTTTCTGCAAAGATATTTACTGTAGAGGGGACACGGAATGCGGTACACGTCGGGAATTGGCATAATTATTACAGATCAAATCAAGTGCTCAAGCCACTGAAGAGAACCGTGCAGGTTTTCATGACAGACGTGTCCTTATTATATATTAACCCATTAAGGCCTGAGGTTCCGATTCTACAAATCTCTTCTAAACAGTTTTTTGAAAAAACGTGTGTTGCTATGTCAGTGGTTCTCAAACTTTTTCATGTCAAGGACCCCCAAAATTATATGTATTTGGCCGCGGACCCCCATCTCAAAATATTTTGTTCCAGGGGGTCCCAGATGCAAAGATTTGAGTTACAAATGTTCGCTTTAAAGATATATATATATTCAAAGATTTGCACACATTTTCTCGATTTTTCAAAAATAGCAGATCTACAAGCTCGTAGCTCGGCACTTGGTGCCGCGCTACGAGCTTGTATATCTGGTATTTTTGAATAGCCGAAGTGTAAAATAATGCTTTTTTTTAGCTCAAATCAAAAAGTGACACAGATCCGTTCCAGGTCTTAATGGGGTTAAGATTAGTATCATATGGTGGGGGGAACAAATGGTAACACTTGCTTTGTTTCCTTACAGAGTGTGCCGGTCGTGACGGACCCTGCAACACCAACAAGCTCCCCCTTGAAACCAAAGAAGAAGAAGGGGAAGGGACTGTTCCGGTGATGACCGGCACCAGGGACGCCGCGTTCAAGACCAAAACCAAGAGCATCTTGTTCTGGGGGTGGGGGGGTTAGGGGGGAGGAAGTGTCATTTGAACAACAAAGGGCTTTTTGAGGGTTATCTTCTATAGGTTTAAAGAAATATTCTTTTGTAGCTGCGGATCCCCTCTCTGAAAATGTTTTGTGCCGGGGACCCCCAGAAGAGAAGATACAGTATAGTGACTCCTCCAAAAGCAATGGCAAAATACAGAAAGATGTGGAGATGGTTAACACATTGAGTGCCAAAACCGTAATATTACGGTTTTGCAAATACACCCGTGGAGTGCCAAAAAGCAAAACAAAACGTAAATATACGCTTTATTTACCTTTTTTAGATTTTTATTTATTTTTTTCCCACAAAGGGGGTGGGGGGGGGCCTGGAATCACCCATGAACACTCTAAGAAGTAAGGGACAGATGGATCACCGTGCCAAAAAATCTGGCTCCCATCCGCTTCCATTCTATCTCCTTGCTAAAAAACCTCTGTATCTCCTTAACTTTTTACAGTGGGCCAAACGAGTCATTCTCGATGCGCGATCGCTCCGCAATGGTGACTCGCATGAGACATGTTGTTGTTCCAGGCTTTAGCCAGGACCATCGCGCACCCTACACACATGCACTGTTTTTCATGGATTGCTCGTTGTGGAGTCTACAGCTTTAAACGGTGACATTTCTGGCACCGAACGTAATCTGTTAATATAAAATTCGGGCACCCAATGTGTTAATTAGCACACGACTACATTGGGAGAAAGATCTGGTACATTATTGGCTACTCAAAATCGAAGAAAAAACAAAGGATAGAAAAACACATTCAACATTGTTAGTTCTGCAGATCTGTTACGTGGTATTATAGCACAGAGAGACAGTCACATCAGAGAAGTAATGTCCAGAATTCTGTGATGCCTTGGAACGCCGTCGACTTCTCATCAGACTATGACTCGCTTTCTCTCAAGAGCACTATGTTCAGTTTGTGTACAGAGAAGAATGTCCTGGTGGTGTCAGCTGTTTCAATATTTTCTATAAATAAATGGTTTTGTGATTTTCTAATGACAGTTTGGCGTGTCATGTCTCTCACACTGACTCGTGCACCTTTGGTAAGAAAAGGCTTGCACTGAAACGCCCTTGACATTCTGTTCTATACTCACATTTATCGTTTCAACCCCCATTATTTCAAATAAGTAGGTGATTACTTTTATATAATAGGTTTCACTTGCATGTGTTTGTGGTTTGGTATTCTCGCTGTGTTTCGTGTTCAGCAAGACTGAAGGCTTTTCAGGACGTGACCCCCCCCAAAATAATCATATTTGAACTAGGGACCCCACCCCCACCCTGACAAGCACTTGGAATGTAGGAGTTGAGGCATTACATTTAGTTTGACTCGGTTCCACAGACTAGTATTGTGAAAATAGCAGATCTACAAGCTCACAACGACTCGGCTAGTTTTCACAAATGTTGCCTCTTTCTTATACTCTTTGACCAGTTTTTATAGTGTAGTTTGTTGATTACTTTTGATCTTTGTTGTTTTGTTTTGTTTTTTAGGTAATAAAAAGGCCTTAAAAGTCCTTAGAGCAGGGGTCTTCAACGTTTTCAGGCCAAGGACCCCCTAGCTGAGAGAGAGATGAAGCAGGGAACCCCTCTATATTGTATAAAATTGTGTTTCAGATAACTTTTTTTTTTTGTTTACTAGGTTGCTCTTTTTCCCCTCTACACCTATACCTCTTTGCCAAAAATAGCCGATCTACAAGCTGTGAGCTTGTAGATCACAGCCTTCGGCGCGCATCCTTCCGCTGCGTTCGCAATGACTTAAACTCTATATATTAGAATAGGGCTATGGGCATGAACTAATCACTGGGGTACGGGAAGCTGCTGGAGATGATTGGCTGGCCAAGGAAAGGGGCAGGCACACGTTGATGCAATAATGCATCATTTATGAATTTTGCAAAGCCACTCATTTCAGACTATATTTTATGCAATGCTTTCATACGGAGAATTGACTCGATACATCTTATAGCAATGTCATCAACTTCCGGATCAAACTTGTTCGCTATGAGGTGATGCTGTTGAAATATCCACTGGAGATCACCAGCGCCATACACACACAGATCTCTTTTAACAATCGAAGTGCATGCAGGGTATGGCGGCACCTTCTCAGCAGCATGGTCACTCCAAAGCACCAGGCGAGCGATGGCTCGCAGGTCAGACAGGTGATACTTACTGTGCCCAGGCTCTGACCCAGGTACAGAGCTCATCCTGTTCAGACTGGCCCACAGATGTTCGTCTGGACTATACGTGTCACGACTCCACTCGATAAACCTCTGAATCTCTTCGTTCTCCAGCACGTGCTTTACAAAGTCTCTAGTGACCACAAAGTAAGCGCTGCCTGAGAACATGGGGATTGGTGGGGGGGTTTTCCTGATTTGCGTCCTGGTAATAGTATTGATATGAGTATGCTCAGTGTTGGTGACTTCGTGATGGTGGAACTGCCAGCGGCCCTTCTTGTTGTCTGGCACATCCTCAGACTCCAAATTGTTCTTTCCATTCAGCATCTTCAGCGCCTGAACCATTTCTGCATTGGTCTTGATGGGGAGGTCTGAGCCGCAAGTGTTGAGCAGGTACCTCCACTGAACGTCGGACGTCAAAAGATCGTTCATGCAGTTTAAATCCGCTTGCACTCTTGACCAAGATGCGTAAGCCACTGTTTCTAGCTTACTGGCTATAAAGACGTTAGGGAAACAGGAAACGATTGCCTTCACAGCTGTATGGAATCCCTCTGGGGACTTGGCGTCCATGTGCACACAGTAGACGTTCTGAGGGTTGTAAACGGAACGCAGAAGTCTCTCAAACATCTCGACATCTGCGTGAATCACCATGGAGTAGGCAATGGGAAAGCCACTCTCCTCAGCACTGAGTGGAACTGTGATGAACCCTCGGTTTTCTATGTAAGCTTTACAGTCCTTTGTCATGCTAAGGTAGGACTCCTCTGAGAGTCTCTTCTTAGGATCCAGAAGCTGAGCAATCTCATCTTTTTTGGCCACAAAGTCTCCTCGGATAATGGCAGAGCAGACCCGCAGGTCATCAAAGTATTCATTTGGTACTCTGTGGGTCCTCTGTGGGTCTGGTACTCGTTGGTCTTGCAGCAGGTGCTCGTTGGTCTTGCAGCAGGTGAAAGAAGAGCTGTTGTTCACATACATGTAGTAAACAAACCAGCCCAGTCCCAGTAAAGTACTTAGAAGGAAGGTCCAGTGTTTTTTACTAAACTGCCCTGGAAAGAAGACTTTTCTCTGCATGGTCTCCTGGTTTCAGCACCAGGCTAGAGCTTGGTGCTGAAAATAGCCGAAAAGATTTTTGCCCGCTAATAGGCTGGAAGGCTTGAGCTGGTTAATAGGTCAACTATCGAGTTTCAGATATCTTCAATGACGTTGAGGAAATCGCAAGTAAACCGGCACTACGTCGCCTTATATCAAATTGCTGTGAGATGTCTACATGTCATCACTGTGTCACTACGTCCACATTTGTCCTTTTACGGAGCTTCCATAGTACCTACGCCCATACATGGAGTATATTTTTTTCGCGTTTTTTCGCGGTTATTCCCCTTTTATTTCGTGTTTTTTCGCGGTTATTACCCTTTTATTTCCGTTTTTGAGTGGTGCCGAAGGCAACCACTCCTATATCTGGCTTTGTCTGTGTGTCTGTATGTATGTATGTATGTCTGTATGTCCGTGTGTCCACCAAGCTAACATTGGTCAAGAATCACGTGACACGTGACAATATGTTGAAAGGGTGTGCTTTGATTGGCTAGCGAGACGCATGACGAAATAGAGCCCTATAAATAGGTGTGTCACTTCGAAACATTGTTTACATGTTTCAAAGTGACATCAGTGCCATCAGCCAAGCTAACATTGGACATGTTAGCTTGGCTGATTGAACATGTTAGCCAAGCTAACATGTTCTAATCCTTAGATGTTCTAATCTAAGAATCAGAACATTTCTAGAAAACTATGGTGCTCCGAGGAGCACATTTTCTAGTCTGTTTTCTATGTCTGTCCACGAACATTGATGACAACATCAATACGGGGGTCAATACGAGGCTCATCAAAGGCACCACTCACTTCACACAGGGTGTGATTTTTTATTACTTTAATTCGGTTAATTCGGTACCAAAAAATGTAGAGGGGGGGTGGGGCCGCTCTTCCACCTTCAAGCAGCTCACACAGCAGCCAGCAGCCCTCCCTTCCAGGCAGCGGCCGCCTCCTCTTTTTCCCCGTGGCCTCGCGGCCCAAATACCGGTTCGCGGCCCACGCGAGGCCGCTCCGCGGCCCACGGGGGACAAATCCCCCCGTCCCCGTCCCCCCATTCCTACGGCCCTGGGTGGCCTCCTATACCAGAGACTCCGCTGTTCAACAAATTACGGGTTCAGGTAATGTGACAAAAATGAAACACATCTCCATGAATTCAAAGCTCTTCATGGAGTGTGTAATTGATAGAAAATACGTCCTTTTTTGGGTGAACTACTCCTTTAACTTTAACCTGTGACTAGTAGCCTTGTTGTGCCAAGATCTGTTTGTCCATTCAATCAATCTGTACTGGTTCTTTTGAATGTATTTAAAAACTGCTCAATAAGAGTAAAATGTGATTTTTGTACTTCATGGAAAAAATGTATGTTGATTTATAGGCAGTGGTGGAAAGTAACTAAGTACATTTACCTAAGTACTGTACTTAAGTACAATTTTTAGGTATTTGTACTTTACTTGAGTATTTCCAATTTCCAATACTTTTACTTCTACTCCACTACATCTCAGAGGCAAATATTGTGCTTTTACTCCACTACAATTATGAGAAAACGTAATTACTTTGTAGATTTTGATTATTATTACAAAACATACATTAACCATGCACTTCAGCCGTATTTAAAACTTGGCTATTTGAAAATAGCCGATCTACAAGCTCACAATGTGTCACGATGAGCCTCATCGTGACACATTGTGAGCTTGTAGATTGGCTATTTTCAAAAGATTTTTATACATTTGAAAACTTGTGAAATGTTTTGAATTCCGGACTTTTACTTGTAACAGAGTATTTTATTGCAGTGATACTTTTTATTTAAGTAAAACACATGAGATACTTTTTCCACCACTGGTCATGGTCGATAGTGTTGCCTTGCCTCCTAGACGAGGCACATCATGCAGGCCTTTTTCGGGGGAGAGTGAGATATTGACTCAAGGTGTTTGCAGCATCTATGGAATGCTATTGAAGTCGATGGATTGAATACACAACACAGGACCCCAATGGAAACGAACCATAGTGTTTTCTTGGGTTTAATCCTTTTAGCATCCTTTTCTGTGCTTTTTTTTGCAAACTGCTAATAAAGTAGCCTATTTCATTGGTTCTCAAAGTGGGGTCGAGGGACCCCCAGGGGTCCTTGGGGGGATACCAGGGGGTCCCCAGCAAAATTGGTTAATAAAGTGTCACAATCATTTGAACCCCTTTATCCATATTTTCTATTTTGGCTACTTTGGCTATAAAAATAGCAGATATACAAGCTTTGTCTATACTTTGGCTATAACAATTAGCAGATCTACAAGCTCTATGAGCTTGTATCTGCTATTTTTGCGCGAAATGTTTCTGTTCATAAATTCCTGAATTAGCTCTAAACAAACGCTTTTCTAAAGGCGTTATTTAAGTGAAATGTGAAAGTGATATTTTTGCGTAATATTGTGGATTCGGTTCAAGCCCACTTTGATGGCTCATCATGCATGGGGGGGCAGAGATGGGGTCTCAGTGGGGGTAACGGTCCCGTCTCCGTCCCGTCGCCGGGTATCGGATGTCTTGTCTCTCAGTGTAGTGAAACCGGACCTGTTGTCCACCCGACATAATTCACTGCGCTTCTCACCGATCCGTTCCGTTTTCCGCGCCTTGATCCCCGTGCACAATGCCGGAGCCCCCGTCTCCTCCCAGTTATTCTAGGCTATACATGTCTGTCTGTCTGTCTGTCTGTCTGTCTGTCTGCGAGCTAGACTGTTGTGTGTGTGGGAGCGCGCACCCCATGCGTCCGTGACTCCGTGCGCACGTGTCTCATAGGTTTGTGTTGCAGTGAAGACATGATCGCAGCGGCGAGTCCAAAGGACAATCAGCAGCGCCAGTCTAGACGGCGAAGTGGGCTGATGTTTGTCTACACACAGTAAAACCCCTGAGTGTTAATATAACTCTGACAGTGTACAGCCTGGGGAACCAAATGGTTCCATTTGTACACTTTCAGAAGAGTTACAGACAGCACAACAGTAGCCCAGAAACATGACTGTCATATCATGATACTGTCATATCATGACAGTCACGGATGAACTTCAACTTGGTGTTTGCACTTTCTGCCTTTGTGGTCTGTACATCTACATTTAACGTTCAGATTTCAAATATAAAGTGCTTACCTCATGGCCACAAATGTTACAATTATTTACGGGCCCTTAGAAGTACCCGTATCTTCCGTATTGTTCAATAAAAAGCGTTTTAATCCGATCGGTGGCCATTTTCTCAGAATTTTCTCCATATGCTTTCAACTACGCGACCCTATCGGTTGCGAGGTGTACTGCACTCTGATACAGTATAACTATGAGAAAATGCCCACCGATCAGATTAAAATGCTTTTTTATTGAACAATACGGAAGATACGGGTACTTCTGAGGGCCCGTACATAAATCGTAACATCCGTTGGCATGGGG
This sequence comes from Gymnoscopelus microlampas, assembly GCF_963454915.1. Taxonomy (NCBI): domain Eukaryota; kingdom Metazoa; phylum Chordata; class Actinopteri; order Myctophiformes; family Myctophidae; genus Gymnoscopelus; species Gymnoscopelus microlampas. The sequence continues at coordinate 36,360,617 of NC_139961.1, read as the reverse complement.
TGAGCACTTTATAGTTGAAATCTGAACGTTTATGTAGATGTACGGACTGTAAATAGAGAAAGTGCTAACACCAGATTGAAGTTCATCCATGACGGTCGTGACAGACGACGACCGTCGCGCGATCCAAGGCTAGAGTTACATCTAGGCTACAGTAGGACAAGCGGAGAGACACTGAAGATGAAGGCAGGAGCCCCGTGCCATGGGAGGAGAGGTGGCGTGCTGCATGCATGGGACCAGAGGGCAGGGCTTGCAACCGGGTGCGGTCTGGATCTAAACCCCCTCCACGGCAACTCGTCTGTAGTAGGATCTCTTCCATTTCCACGTGTGCCAAGCAACAGCCCTGCTGCTGCTGCTGCTGCTATCCGCCACAGGGACGCATTGAGAACGCAGAAGAGTGGCACTGTAACCGCTGCGGGGACACCGTTTGACCGCCGTGCCCAGAGGGCGGGCGCAGCCTGCCTGCCATGCCCACGCACTGAGCCTGCATGTGTGTGTGAGTGTGAGTGTGTGTGAGTGAGTGAGTGTGCGCGCGCGTGTGTCTGTCTGTGGATCTGTCTCTAGTCGTTTCTCACAGCTACACACAGAGACACCGCTTTGATTGAACCTGGCTGCCAAGATAAACGGAGCGTCGCCTATTTATGCCCCTGCCTCATCATGGAGGTGGGATAGGAGACAGAGGCAGGGCAGCAGTGGGAGGGGGACCCGGACCATAGGAGACAAGAGCAAGGGCAGCAGTGGGAGGACTCAGGAGGGGGATCCGGACCGCTGGACCAGGCGAGATCTCTAGCAACGGTGACCTGATAACGGTTATAATAACGGCTTGATCACGGCGACGCCGTCCAGCGGACTGGACCGGCGCAGAGTGGCCCTTTTACGCGCCGGGAATGGCGACTCGTGGGGGCTCCTCTGGCCCGGGTCCTGATCTCTATACCTCGGGCTCTGAGGTGTCCGGGGTGATAGAATAACGGGGATATATAATAGGCTAATCATATTTTAACTGGTGACCCCCCCCCCCCCTGACAAGCACTTGAAATGTAGGAGTTGAGGCATTCCATTTTGGTTTGACTGTTCCACAGATAATTATTGTGAAAATAGCAGATCTACAAGCTCACAATGCCTCGGCTATTTTCACAATGTTTGCCTCTTTCTTATTGACAATTTGGCCAATGTTTGACCAGTTTTTTTATAGTATAGTTTGTCGATCACTTTTGATGTAGTAATGGTCTTTTTCGGGGAGGAGACATTAAGAACATAGTAACATATCGGTGACACTGTTGCCACCCGCCGGGGGGTTGCATCGCACACACCGGCGGATCGATCAATGCTGCTCCCGAAGCTGGTGACGTACCTCGCCGGGTGCGCCTTCCTCCTCCTCCTCCTCTCGCCGGCCAGCGAGGGCTGCGGGCCGGGGAGAGGCTATGGCAAGAGGCGCTCGCCGAGGAAGCTCGCCCCGCTCGCCTACAAGCAGTTCAGCCCCAACGTGGCGGAGAAGACGCTGGGAGCCAGCGGGAGGTACGAGGGGAAGATCACCCGCAGCTCCGAGCGCTTCAAGGAGCTCACGCCCAACTACAACCCCGACATCATCTTCAAGGACGAGGAGAACACGGGCGCGGACCGCATGATGACCCAGGTAAACCTCCATGATGTGATGATATGACCTTTCACTAACCCTATAACCCAGTGGTTTTCAACCAGTGGTCCGGGGACCACCTGTGGCCCTTGAGGGGGTTCCAGGGGGTCCCCAGCCAAATGAATAGTTCGAAACCAAATTGACCCTTATGTGTCTGTAACTCTGAGTGTACAGGTTCCATTTTGGGACCCTCAAGAAATCAAAATGGTTGAGTCCCTGCCAAATCTTTTTGAATGGGGGGTCCGTGGGCTAATATGTGTGAATTTGGGGGTCCTTGACGCGAAAAAGGTTGAAATGAAACTACTGCTATAACCCGACATCATCTTCAAATGATGAGGAGAACACAGGTGCAGCGTAGACCGCATGATGACCCAGGTAACTCCTGACCCTCCATGTGATGATGATGATGATGATGATGATGACGACCTTTCACTGAAACCTTGTTTTATAGACGTCTCTCTCTCTCTCTCTCTCTCTCTCTCTCTCTCTCTCTCTCTCTCTCTCTCTCTCTCTCTCTCTCTCTCTCTCTCTCTCTCTCTCTCTCTCTCTCTCTCTCTCTCTCTCTCTCTCTCTCTCTCTCTCTCTCTCACTCTGGAACACTGCGGGTCCCCTACATGTTGCACTTTGTCCGGCCTATAAAACGCGTGGAGGCTGTTATCGATCCAGCGGTTATTGACTCCTTCTCACGGTGGTGGTGCACTAAACCCTGAAATATCATGACAGTCACGGATGAACTTCAACCTGGTGTTTGCACTTTCTCCATTTACGGCCCGTACATATACATACATGGTTCATATTTCAAGTGCTTCTATCATGGCCACGGATGTTTCAATTATGTTCGGGCCCTCAGAAGTTGAAGTACCCGTATATTCCGTATTGTTCAACAAAAATAATTTTAATCCGGCCCGTACATAATTGTAACATCCGTGGCCATGAGGTGAGCCCGTTTTATTTGAAATTTAGACGTTTATGTAGATGTATAGGCTGTAAATGGATAAAAAGCAAACACCAGGTTGAAGTTCATCCATGACGGTCGTGACAGACAGACTAACCGTCGTGTGATCCATGGCTATGTTTTGCGCAACTCCATTCTCAACTCATACAAATGAATATTAAGACCAAAAACAGTTGCGTGTCTCTGTGCGGTTTATTTGAGCTGATTTGCAGCGGCTACTAGACTATTTTGACTGATTGATAGCCTAGATATAGACTGATGATGCCTCTATAGTTTAGTTTTAGCCTATCATAAACTGAAAAATGCAATTGCCTCACATTGAAACTTGTGGATGTTAAAAAAAAAGAGCACAACAACCCGTCTAAAAGGAGTAGGCTACGATCGATGATTGAATACTTTATTTGTAAAAAGCAAAAGCACTGGACGTAGCTACAGTTCAATACAAAAGGATGCAAAAAGTATTAAAACCCAAGAAAGCAATATGTCTTGTTTCCATTGGGGTCCTGTGTATTCAATTCATCGAATTGAATACAATTTCAATTCAAGATTAAAACTTGTGGATGTAAAAAAGAAGCGCAACAACCCGTCTAAAAAGAGCACGGAAAAAAGTGAGTTTTTCCCTTAATTAAAACACTATGTCCTCTGTTTTTACATCAGTCTGGGGGGAGAAAACAGCCGATAAGTTGTATTTGGTTAGAGAACCTCTGGGTCAAGCCGTTTAGTGATGTTTACCATTTCGTTTTTTTTTAGCCTCCGACTGCATGGCCAGAGTTAACGGTCGCCTTTTTGGACTGTCAAATGTTTTACGACGCCCGTCACTGATGTGGTTCCGACGCTGGAATTTATTTGACTCCCAATTCCTCCAGGAATAAAGTATTTATATCTGTGCCTCTTATGGTGACCGCGGGCTTCCTCTCAAAAAGCACCAGCAGTTTATGTCCACACGCACACGCGCACGCAGGCACACACACGCACACACACACACGCACACACACCCACACACACACACACACACACACACACACACACACACACACACACACACACACACACACACAGGCACGCACGCCCAAGCACAGGGCACACACACACACGCACGCACGCAGGCACGCACGCACGCACACTCACTCACTCACTCACTCACAGGCACACACGGTGTGTTTTGTACCAATGACCCCCCCCACACACACACACACACACACACACACCATACACGATTTATGTTGTTAAAATGTTTTTAAAATGTTCCAAAATTACCTATTTTTTAAAGATTTTTCTTTGGGGGGGGGGGGGGGGGGGCAGATCTACAAGAGTTGCGATGCAAAGCTTGTGAGCTTGTAGATCGACTACTTTCAAATAGCCGTAGCCTATAGTCGCTTCTTTTGGGCTTGTTTTCATAGACTTGATCTCTCGCAGAATCTGTGTGTGTGCGTGTGTAAAGCAAAAGCAAAGTTTGTTGTTTACCCAGGGTGTCGGACTAAGCACGAAGCTTGTTTCCAGCCGGACCCTGCATGGAAGCCTTGCTCAAGGGCTATTCAGCGGTGATTCATGATTGATGTGATGAATTGGGGAATCGAACTAGGGACCTTCCGGTATCAAGGCCGCCCCTCTAACCACTAGGCCACCGCTGCCACTAAGTGTGTGTGCGTGTGTGTGTGCGTGTGTGTGTGCGTGTGTGTGTGCGTGTGTGTGTGCGTGTGTGTGTGTGTGTGTGTGTTGGTTATTTTACCAACACGCACGCACGCACACACGCACGCACACGCACACACACACACACACACACACACACACACACACACACACACACACACACACACACACACACACACACACACACACACACACACACACACACACACACACGCACGGTCCCACGTGGGAATGAAAGTGCCCCGCTCTCCTCCCCTCTCCTAGCTCAGTGGTTCTCAAACTTTAAAATGTCAAGGTCCCCCTTAACTGTAAGGGTCGGTCCATGGCATGTAGAACCCCCTCATGGAACCTTAAGAGTCCCCGGACCCCACTTTGAGAACCACTGCACTAGCTGTCACCTCTCTCTCTCTCTCTCTCTCTCTCTCTCTCTCTCTCTCTCTAGAGGCGCGGTCACACCGCTGCGAGGCGCGCGTCTGACGCGCCGCGCTGACCTGCGCCGCGCGCACAATTTATGGGCGTCCAGAGGCCGGGGCGACCGCCGTCGGCCGCAGGAGACAGCCTCCTGTTTGTTTGTTCCTTACCCCATTCCGTGTTACTTTTCTGTTTGTTTTCTCGCAGAGCGCCACGCTGGTTTTTGCAAAAATAGTCCCACTTCTTCACTTGTGTTTTTTGGGGGCCTTAATTATACGCATTTTTTCGCCTCTTATTTTTGATTCAGCAGCGGTGTGGTGGTGGTTGGTGGTGGTTGGTGGTGGTGGTGGTGGCGACGTCCTTCTTCGTTTCTTGCGCCGGTGGGTCGGTCACACACACTCACTACACAGGACGGGACTGTGTTCGCGTATATAGGTGCGTCAACCCCGGGAGCCACTCCGTGTTTGTGTAGCTCGTGGTTTTTTAGTGCTAAACCGCTCCTACTAGGCAGACCCCCGTCGACCCCGGACCTTGAAAGGAAAAGCCAACAAAATTCATTCAGTCTGATTTATGGACGCCGGGTCGTTTCTCTGACCGCAGAGAGTTAAGGGGGGGGGAGGAAAAAAAAGGGAAATAGACGTTAAAATCCACACTAGCCAGTGAAACAGAAAAAGGCATCTATGGATGGCGACTGACTCCAGTCCACCGTGATCTATTCTTATCACAAAGTCAGGCTCAGGCCAGACTAGAGAGAGCCCAGCATGGGAGGGGGGGGGGGGGGGTACATTTATAGGTTTTAATTCCGACGTTTCACTCTTAATAGACTTGAGTTTTAGTGAGAGCCTGCATCCATCCCTGAAGCTGCTGTTTCAGAGCCAGAGCAGCAGACAGAGGAATATAGCCTGTAGTGTTAGGGTGGTGCCGCTTGCCAAAAAAAAGAGCTGATCTACAAGCTGTTGTTGTAGCTCAGATCTGTTATTTTTGGCAAGTGACCCCAGAGCCACTACTAGGTTCTAGTGCCCTATAGGCCGACAAGGGGTCCTTCTTCTAACCCATTAAGACCTGAGGCCGATTCTACAAATGCCGTCTAAATCAGTAGTTCTCGCACTTTCAAGATATTTCAAAAATGTTAAAAAATAGCGGATGTACAAGCTCGCAACGCAGCACGATGCGCTGTGAGCTTGTACATCTGCTATTTTTGAATAGCCAATGCTAAAATCTAAAATGACACAGATGCTTTACCAGATAACATGGACTAAATGTAATATATATATATATATATATATATATATATATATATATATATATATATGTATATATATTCGTAGATATTGGTGATACAGGTTGATCAGGAATGACTTGGATGAATGGGTGAGTCTCCTAAATCAACACTGGAAAGAAAATGTCATTGTTAATTGGTCTGACCATGTGGACTGACCTTGATTTGTTTGCTTACTAAAAAGGGAAAACCTAATGAACAATGAATTTCTTTCAGTCATTTAGCACGTTTGTCACGATGTGAATATATTAGAACATGGAATATACAGTAGTGGAACAGAATGAGGCGTCCTCGTGCACCGGGGTGGGGCCTCAATGGTGCCTTTTCTCACCTGGTGTTTGCTCACCCTCAACAGACCCTCGGTTCGGAGGTCCTCTATTAGGTCCTCTGTTCGTATATACCAGACACACCCCCCCCCCCACCACACCACCCCACCCCCACCCCACCAACCACCCCATAACTTCTTCACCTTCTCTCTCTGCCCCTTCCATCCTTCACAGTCCTTAGCATGTAGAAGCCCCCACTGGCTCCCTCTTTCACCACGGGGGAGCAAACACCAGGGGGATAGCAGCGGTGCATTGTGGGTATAAAGGCCCTAGCCACAGAGAGGAGGGGGAAGAAGAGGATGGAGAGGAGGAGGGAGGGGATGGAGGTATGGGGTCGAGGTTGGGCAGGGCTGGAAGAGGGGGAGCGTTTGGTTGGATGGAGAGTGCAGGCGGTACAAATGCTGAGTGTTCATTTTAGAGTGTAAATGGAACCAAATGGACCTTGACGGACGGGGCCCACTTGGTTCCATTTGTTTCAATTGCTATGTGGCGTTTAACTACAGCAAAGTGTAAATTAACCACTAGGCTCTTTGGATTCTTCTGTCTTCACGCAAAGTGTATTCTTCTGCCTACACATACATTACGTCATGTCCTTGTACAGGGGTCTTCAACGTTTTCAGGCCAAGGCCCTAGCTGAGAGAGAGATGAAGCAGGGACCCCCTCTATATTGTATACAATTCAGATAAACTTTTGCTGCTCTTTTTTCCCTCTACACACCTATAACTCTTTGCCAAAAATAGCCGATCTACAGTGAGCTCGGCTATTTCTGGCTAAAGTTCTCCTCAGAAAAGGGATGCTAGGGTTAAGTGGTTAATGTAAAAAAAAACAATCATATCACACAAAGATTTGGCGGACCCCCTGTCGTAACTCTGAGGACCCCCTGTTGAAGACCCCTGTCCTAGTATGAGCGAATAGGGAAAGGGAATCAACGTCGCGTGATGTCTTTGTTTGGCCCGGCAAAAAACACGGATGTGTCTCAAAGAATATGATAATTGGCAGAATCGCGGAATGTTTAGAATATGTGGCGGTTTAGCTAAGATTGGTGGTTGTTGCAATGACCTGCACTACTTCACCATATGTTGCGCTATAACGAAATAAACCCATCAAACCCGTTAAGAACGTGTACGTTCCGTAGTGCAATTCCAATGGTGAAAGCTGTGTTGTTTCACCCGAAAAAGTAATGGCGGATTCGGCCACGCCCCGAGATACCCATATGTGTGTCTCAAAGAATGGAACAAGCTAAAATGTTTGTGAGAGAGTCTGTAATCTATGCACAATAAGAAGACTTATTGAACTACATGTGTCTGTATGCGTGCGTGCCAGGGGCGCAGCCATGGGTGGGCCTGGGTGGGCCGTGGCACCCAATCGATTTTGAAAAAAAACAATATATATATTTTTTTTTGATAAAAAATCACAGGTCGGGGACACATGCACGCACCCGCTCCTGCTCAGGACCAGCCTATACTAGCGTTCTGGCTGCGCACGCATGCACTGGTGCGTGCGTGCGTGCGTGCGTGTGTGCGCGCGTGTGCGTGCGTGCGCGTGTGTGCTTCTCTGTGTGTCACACCAACGTCTCAGAAGCCTCCAAAAACAGTCCCTACGCTGAGATCATGTAGTGCTCAACTGCAATAAGTGAATTTAAAAAGCGGAAAACGTGATTGTGTGTACGCACAGGTGTGTTTGTGTGAGTGACTTAGAGGTAGCCTACAACAAGAAAAAGAAGGAAAAAAACGTACGTATAATATACGAAAAAAGAATCCCTCTCAATCATCACTTATGACCTTGAGAACCTGAGTCAGTGGTTCTCAACCTTTTCAGGCTGCGACCCCCCAAAATAATAATATTTGAACTGGGGACCCCCAGAATTGTAGGCATTACATTTGCTTTGACTCGGTTCCACAGATACTCATTGTGAAAATGGCCGATCTACAAGCTCACAATGCCTCACAGTGTGTTGATCGGCTATTTTCACAATGTTTGCCTCTTTCTTACGTAACATTTGACAATTCGGCCAATTTGGTATTAAAACGGTCTTAAAGTCCTTAAATTGTAACTTTAGAAATGTGCAGATACCCTGTATACACTTATACTGCATGTTGATTTGTTTACTGTTGAGTGAGAAAACAATGTTGCACATTAAGTAAATCATCTGGGGTGGGGACCCCCTCATTATAATTTCGGGACCCCCTGGAGGTTGAGAACCACTGCTGTGTGTGTGTGTGTGTGTGTGTGTGTGTGTGTGTGTGTGTGTGTGTGTGTGTGTGTGTGTGATGGTGTTTGTTGCTGCAGAGACCCTTCTCTCAGCTTTTATTAAAATGATTTTAATTGGTTTGGGACGTTTCCGGGCGTCAACCTCTTGGCAGTAGGTGTGCGCTACTGGTGGCAAACTTTGAATGAAATAGTGATGTGTCGTTCATGATCGATTCGTTCAAAATAACTAGTTCATTTGTCGCGAACATGAACGAGCTCGTTCACTTTCTGAAACTGTTACGTTCGCGCACGACATAAAAAAAATCCGCTCCCGCGATGGTGTTTTACACACATTATAAAACATACATTAACCACTTTAGCCCTATTTTATACGCGACGCGTTGTGAGCTTGTAGATATGCTATTTTCAAACATTTTAGTTATTTAACTTTTGGTACTTTAAGTATATTTTGAGGCCAATACTTTTGTACTTTTACCCAAGTAACATTTTGAACACAGGCCTTTTACTTGTAACAGAGTATTTTTATATTTTGTATTGCTACTTTTACTTAAGTAAAACATTTGAGTACTTTTTACACCACTGCTTCCTAAACTTTGGCCTTTGTCCCTCAGCGCTGTAAGGACAAGCTCAACTCGCTGGCCATCTCCGTCATGAACCTGTGGCCGGGCGTCCGCCTGCGGGTCACCGAGGGCTGGGACGAGGACGGCCACCACTCGGAGGAGTCGCTGCACTACGAGGGACGCGCGGTGGACATCACCACCTCGGACAGGGACAGGAACAAGTACGCCATGCTGGCTCGCCTGGCCGTGGAGGCCGGGTTCGACTGGGTCTACTACGAGTCCAAGGCCCACGTCCACTGCAGCGTCAAGTCAGGTGAGAGACCAAGGGGTTTGATCAATTATTGTTGTTTGAAACAGTGTTACCCCGTATTGCTTCAACAGGGGGTCCGGGACCCCTAGGGGGTCCTCAGAGTTACTACAAGGGGTCCGCCAAATCTTTGTGTGATATTATTTTGTTCTTTTTGCCTTAACCACTTGAACTCTAGCATCCCTTTTCTGAGGAGAACTTTAGCCAAAAATAGCCGATCCACAAGCTCACATCGCCTCGCAGAGAGCTTGTAGATCGGCTATTTTTGGCAAAGAGGTATAGGTGTAGAGGGAAAAAAGAACAGTAAACATAAACAAAAAAGGTTGAATCTATTACACAATTTTATACAATATAGAGGGGGTCCCTGCTTCATCTCTCTCTCAGCTAGGGGGTCCTTGGGCTGAAAACGTTGAAGACCCCTGTTCTATGCCGTAAAAACAGGCTGTGAGGTGCATAAGCCATTGGTACTCAAAGTGGAGGGATACACAGAGTGCCGCACTATGAGCTTGTAGATCTGCTATTTTTGAAAACTCTTGAAAAAGTGTGCAAATCTTTAAATATTTCTTTGTAAAAGGCAAACATTTTTAACACAAATCTTTGCTTCTGGGGGTCCCTGGCACAACATATTTTCATGCGGGGGTCCGCGGCCACATACATATCAATTTGGGGGTCCTTGGCACGAAAACGTTTGAGAACCACTGGCGTAAGCAGCCGGGACAAAAAAAAATGTCAACGGTCACAATGGATGCAAATTGTTGCAAACTTTGCAAAACTGCAGATTTGTCTGTTGTTGGGCAACTGTGCTCAGAATGATCGGCATGTGATCCTTTCCCAGTGTTATGTTGAAAAGAATTGAATCACCAGTCCCACCACACACAACTATTTACACTGTATTTTAACAATCAGACTGTCCTCCTGAGACCCGGCCTATTATGTCCTCTGTAGTGGACATTGTGTTCTTATCTTTGTACTCATTGGCGTAACTAAAGAGGACCTGTCCTGCTAGGCTTTCCAATGACACCACACGTGTGTGTGTGTGTGTGTGTGTGTGTGTGTGTGTGTGTGTGTGTGTGTGTGTGTGTGTGTGTGGTGTGTAGTGATGTGTCGTTCATGCTCGATTTGTTCAAAATAACTAGTTCATTTGCCGTGAACGTGAACGAGCTCGTTAACTTCCTGAAACCGCTACGTTCACGCGCGACGTAAAAAAAAGAAACGCTCCCGCGATGGTGTTTTACACACATTATAAAACATACGTTAACCACTTTAGCCCTATTTTATACCTAGGCTATTTGAAAATAGCAGATCTACAAGCTCACAACGCGTCGCATCGCGACGCGTTGTGAGCTTGTAGATCGTCTATTTTCAAATATGTTAGTACTTTTACTTTTGGTACCAATACTTTTGTACTTTCACTCAAGTAAATTTTGAACACTAGAAAATAGCGCTACTGAACGAGAATGTGAACGAATCATTTGAACGAATCAATGCCGTGAACGTGAACGAAATTGTTCGTTCACTGAAATGAACTTTTTTCCCCACCACTGGTGGTGTGGTGTGTCACTGTCACACTTATTCAACCCGCCCAGTAATGCTCCCTATTGGCCGGATACACTCAACTCCTCCCACTAGCTCCGCACTGACCTCCACAGCCACACCCACTCAACCCTTCCACCTCGACCTATTTTTGTCAGAACACTGTATGTTATCGTTGTTTTGCGTTAAAGGGATAGTTCACCCCCAAAATGACTTTTTTTCTATCGATTAGTCACCCCATGGAGACTTGAATTCATGGGTATTTTAGTTGTTGTCTTTGTCCCATTCCTAAACCAATAATTTGATGACCGTCAGCGGTTTCGGTAGGAGACACAAAAAGTCTCCTTTGTGTCTCCTACCGGAACCGCTGCCTACCGGTCCGCTGGTCATCAAATTATTGGTTTAGGAATGCGACATAAACAAAAAGATATCCATGAATTCAAGTCTCAATGGGTGACTAATCAAAACAAAATTTGGGTGAACTATGCCTTTAATGCATTTTAAACGCGTATTGATTTGAAAACTCGTTTCTAGTGGCCGTAAATGACTTAGCCAACACTGACTCGACTATTTACGTTCATTCGTCTGGTAACATTTTAATAACTAAGGTGAATGAATGCAGGTTATTTTTCCATTAACCGCCACTAACTGCCACTCACACATAACACACCTGATCAACGATTGACCCGTCTTTTTGTGTGTGAAATAGATTATTTGACATGTGTTATCTATAGGCCTACAATAGCTTCATTAATGACATTTGATTCATTTGATATTCAATGATAAGCCCACTGTTTTGGCTTGGATATGGTCTCCCAAAAAAAAAGTGAATTGAGGATGTATATAGGCCTATTGTACGTGGCTTTACACAACGCTTTATTTAATTGAATCAGTGTTTATATATTATGTGTCACCCTGGATGATATAGCTTGAAGGACAATAGGCTTTATGCACAGCAGCCATATTATCACTTCCTTCACAGGTGTTACCAATAATACTAATGAAGGCTCTGTTCCATTTAGTGTAGCACAGTGGTTTCCACGACCCCCATAAAAGGGAACCAAATAAGGGTCCATTTGGTTCTATTTGTACACTCTCGAGTTACACACCCGTAAGGGGACATTTGGAAGCCCATGAGGGTCCCTGGACCCCAACTTTAGACCCGCTGGTGTTTCCAGTGGGCCAACATGCACAATATCAGCACCCTGACTCTGTTTGACCAGAATGGAACAGAGCCTTCATTAGTATCATTGGCAACACCTGTGAATGTCCTCACAATACAGCCGCTGTGCATAGAGCCTATAGACCATATTCACATGGCGGCCATATTGGAATTTAACATTGAAAGTGCCGCCACCCGGGGTGGCTACTTTCATTACTTCATAGAAACATGGCCGCCGTGTGAATATGGTCTATTCACACTCATATGCTGACATTAACCCACAGGCCTTACAAGGTGGTTCAGCACTTAGCATTTGGGGGCTATACAGTATGTAAGGTTTTTTTTTTAAGGTATTTTTTACTTTAGTGGAGTATCGCCAATTTTCAATTATTTTACTTCTATTCCACTACATCTCTGAGGAAAATATTGTACTTTTACTCCACTACAATTGTTTGAAAACTGTAGTTACTAGCCACTTTGCAGATATAAATGATTACATTATAAAACATACATTAACCACTTTAGCCCTATTTTATACATAGGCTGTTTGAAAATAGCTGATCTACAAGCTCACAACGCGCCGCGATGCGACGCGTTGTGAGCTTGTAGATCTGCTATTTTCAAACATTTTAGTAATTTACTTTTGGTACTTTATCTATATTTTGATGCCAATGCTTTTGTACTTTTACTCAAGTAACATTTTGAACACAGGCCTTTTACTTGTAACAGAGTATTTCTACATTGCGGTATTGATACTTTTACTCAAGTAGAAAAATGCAGTACTTTTTCCACCACTGGCGTGCAGCAGTACGTGTATGGTATGTCGGTTACACTTATACCAGCTGAATACTAGAGATGTACCGATACCATTGTTTCCTTTCCGATACCCTTACTGTACATGTCTGTAACTCTGAGAGTGTCCAAATGGAACCAAATGGACCCTTACAGGTCTGTAACTCTGAGAGAGTCCAAATGGAACCAAATGGACCCTTACGGCTCTGTGACTCTGAGAGTGTCCAAATGGAACCAAATGTACCCTTACGGGTCTGTGACTCCGAGAGTGTCCAAATGGAACCAAATGGACCCTTACAGGTGACAGGTCTGCGACTCCGAGAGTGTCCAAATGGAACCAAATGGACCCTTACAGGTGACAGGTCTGCGACTCCGAGAGTTTACAAATGGAACTCTCAGAGTTATGGGAGTCCTTGCAATTGACCACATCAAAATTTTAATCTAAATCAAAATAATTGTTAAAGTCGGGCTATTAGACGTCTAAAATATGTCTAACGGCTAGGCTAAAAGCAGGTTGTAACCAAGGGGCAAGGCTGAGATATTTACGATGAGGCCGACAAAATGGCCAGAGTGGCGCTGTTTTACCCTGCGCCGACCTGTGAGTTCAGAAAGAATTTATTTTAGCGCAAGTGAATGGGTTTTTTGACAAACTTTAGACTAGATTTTCTTACTGTAATAAAAATTGTCATAAATTCTATATGCTTCCAGTCGCTAGTTTAAAGTCTCCTTTCAATCATCAGGATATGCGTTTTGCTAAATTATGGTTCTATTTATTATAAAATTGACGATAAAGTAGGCTATTCTCTAGGAGGGGCGGGATGATTTGATTGACACGCTACACAACCAATAGCATTCATTCCCCGCCCCCCGCTCTTGATTGACAAGTTACCCAACCAATAATGGTCTGAACTCATTCTGACGCGTATTGAAAGATGGCGGACCTACAGTCTTGCAGCAAAGGATTCATTTTCGGTCTGTAGAAAGCAGCGGAGGGGGTTTGTCCATCTCATTTATACAGTCTATGGTTGTAACTGGTCTAAAAGTGAATGTTTTTTCAACGTCTATTCTTAGCCTAGACGTTGATTAGCAGTTTTTTAAGTGTCTATATATATAGACCGTCTATATTACAGCCGTTGAAATGATGTCTACAGTATAATCAGGGTTGCCAGATCTTATTATAATTTCCTCACAAGATTTAATTTGAAAATAGCTGATGTATATGTTAAAGTGCTCATGTGGTCCATAGTCGCTTCTTTTGGGCTGGTTTTCCTAGACCCAGTTGCTTGTTTCTCTCATAGAATCTGGCAACACTGTCTATAATATAGACGTCCATATAAAGACGCTTAAAAAACAGCTAATCATCGTCTAGAGTCTAGACGATCGTCTAGATGTAAAAAAAACAAAAACACTTTTAGACTAGTTATAACCCGGTTTTAGACAGAGGTCTAATAGCCGACTATGGCACACTGGGTTCCGATACTGATGTCGGGTATCGGAACAACCCTACTGAATACAGTCATTAGGACACCTTCGACCATTTAGTGGAATCAAGTGATCTAGTGCTCGGGTGCAACGAAAACCTGAAGGCACTCTGCTCTGGAAGCCGATTGGACGCCAATCTGTACGCAGGGCTTGTACGCGATTGTATGACGGATCGATTTTATTTTAGAGATTGTGGGCTAACTGAGAGATGTGGAGCAGTTATGGAACGAAAAAAAACCCAGAAGACTACTTGTCTATATAGACCCGAAGGCACGCTTTCATCTGCAATTCTACGCCGTTTTTCAACAGCAGTTCTTTTTTTTTTTTGGGTGCCAACTTTCTTTCTAACATTTCATTCTCTCTCTGACCCCTGTTCTGTTCCCTAACTCATGTTTGCTTAACACAGACATTGTGTGTGGATGCTTTTACACTGGCTTTCATTCCTCTCCTACTCTCGCCTAATCTCATTTGCCACTCAGCTCCTGTTCCCCAGAGTTATACAATATAAGTATATAGTCCTGTGTGTTACTAATAAACATGATGGTCCAACTCTTGGGTCCCGACGTGTGTCATGGAGGGCCGAGCAGGCGCCCCGCACAAAACACAACAGCAGTTGGTTTCACTGGAAATGAAGCCTGCGTGCGCTTGGCCTTCTTGACACATAATAGGCTCTATGCACAGCAGCCATTTTGGAGAAAAATTGGGCCTCTTCTGACTTCCTTCACAGGTGTTACCAATGATACTAATGAAGGCTCTGTTCCATTCTGGTCAAACAGAGTCAGGGTGCTGATATTGTGCATGTTGGCTCACTAGAAATACTAGTGGGTCTCAAAGTGTGGTCCAGGGACCCTCATGGTTCCTTGAGAGGGTGTAACTCTGAGTTATGGGGGTCCTTGAAATTAAAAAAGTTTGAGAACCACTGTGCTACACTAAATGGAACAGAGCCTTCATTAGTGTCATTGGTAACACCTGTGAAGGAAGCGAGGAAGGGGCCCAATTTCTGTCCAATATGGCTGCTGTGCATAGAGCCTATTGAACACGTCACTATACATAATGCTGTACATGGGTGTTCAGAAGTACCGTTTACTTCTGTTAGCATTCCTTACATGGATTTAATTGGCCTTAGTTCAGACAGTCTAAACAATGTGCCATATAGAGAAAACCAACAGCATGCTGTTTTAATTCTAACCAGATATTAATTATTAACAGTAACTGGCATGCGTTCATCAAGAGAGCTAATGAATGAAATCAGCTGGTGTGGTGTTTAGCTGAAATGGGTAGTAATGTCTTGAACTTTCTTTTAAAGATAAAACCACACTTTGTCACTCTCGTTTGTTTAGGATGGCACACATCTAATTATCTAATAAAGTGTGTTATTATTTCTATATGTTATTATATTGAAACGTAGGCCTAAATGTAACAGAAATGTACCGATGCACAGAGATGACAGTGTCCTTTTTTTAAAATAAAAATGCGTTATGTGCATCAGTGTGCCACCCCACCGCACCCCCCATCCCAAACAAATCAGAAAAAAGCACCTTCTTGGTTGTTCAATGAGTGGTAACTGAGACTCTCCTTTTTCCCCCTAACCTATTTCTCTTGTCTTTCCCCTCTTCGTTCACTTCTTCTTTCAATCCATTTCCCCCTCCTGTCTTTTTTCTTCCTACCTCCCTCCCTGCCTCTCTCTCTTTCTCTCTCTCTCTCTCTCTCTCTCTCTCTCTCTCTCTCTCTCTCTCTCTCTCTCTCTTTCCTACCCAGATCGGGTGGCGAGTGCCCAGTCCTTGACTTGATCGGAAGGGCAACCCTTCAAGTCGTAATAATTTATCATCTTTTTTTTTCTTCATGCAACAACCCCCCCACACCTGCAAAAGACAACACAGAAACAGTCATGGACGGTTTTTCTTCTTCAATCCATCGATTGATGAAGTCAACAGGGAACGCCACTGCGTATAGGTGGTCATAAACGTGACGTCCTCGACCCCGGCTTCCATCTCCCCACTGACAACCGTCCACATCGTTTGGTTTCATGTCTAATACTAAGCACTTACTGAGGGGACCGTTGGACAGCATGTGACCCAAAGGGGGAACAACCACTAGGGGGCGACCGTGATAACTCACTCCAACCCACCCAGATGAATGGATGAATGAATTGAGTGGGGTGGGGTGGGGTTCCTGACTGAGTGAGGGTCTGGTTCAGGGACACACAAGAGAAGACAAATACACCATGGAGCACCTGACCTGAAGTATTTGAGGACCCTGGTTGGCACGTGTTGGGCCCTCAGGAGCCACAGCCACAATGCCTCGGAGTGGTGACAAGAAGTACGAGCATTCAATTGCTTGCATCAAGAGCTGGCTAGTAAAGGTATATACAGACATGAAGCTTGTAACCATCTAAAACTCCGTATTTCCAAGGATGAGGTTCATCGTACAGTGACAACCCAACGACGAGTTGATTTTGCGTTGTGCTGCAGACAACGTACGTACATATATACATACATTACTTTACACTACATTACATTACATTACATTACATTGCAGTCATTTAGCAGACGCTTTTATCCAAAGAGACTTACAATAAGTGCATTCAACATAGGTAGGCAAGGAAACTACTAATCACCAGAAGTCTTAACCCATTAAGACCTGAAGAAGCATCTGTGTCATTTTTAGATTTGAGCTAAAAAGTGAGTGAGCACCGAGTGCCGCGCTACGAGCTTGTAGATCTGCATTTTTTTTTAAATCATGAAAATCTTTGAATATATATCGTTTTGAAGCGAACATTTTTAACTCAAATCTTTGCTTCTGGGGGGTCCCTGGAACAAGATGGGGGTCCGCGACCAAACACATAGAATTTTGGGGGTCCTTGACATGAAAAGGTTTGAGCACCACTGATATAGAAACATACGTTTTTCAGAATACTGTTGAGATTTAGGAGACATCGGCTTCAGGTCTTTATAGGTTAAGTGCATTCTCTTCTAAAACAAGCAACTAAGAGTATACCTAGGCGCTAAGGTAAAAGTGCAATATATCAGTTACCTACTTTCATACACGAGCACACAGGACACTCATCTGTTGCAACGTCCGTTCAAGTGGAAGCAGCTGCAGCACACAGTGAAAAACCGATAAACAACACCCCAGATTTAACTATATAGAGTTGACCTGTGGATAAATCCTGTAATTTATTGATTCCTTATGGGCATCAGAGTTATGCCCAAAGGGGAACACAGACTTTAGCTGGGATCACCTGTCTCCCCCTATAACACCTATATGTTGACGGCTAATAGTTTTCAGAAATCACGGCTGAGTTCCCGTGAGGTGTTGAATCTGTGCTGTCCAGTGGTGTAAAGTAACTAAGTACATTTACTCAAGTACTGTTCTTTTTGTACAATTTTGAGGTACTTTTACTTTTCTGGAGTATTTCCAATTGTCTATACTTTTACTTCTACTCCACTACATCTCAGAGGCAAATATTGTACTTTTACTCCACTACAATTATTTGAAAACTACTAGTTACTAGTTACTTTGCAGATATAAATTATTACATGATAAAACATACATTAACCACTTTAGCCCTATTTTATACCATATGCTATTTGAAAATAGCCGATCTACAAGCTCACAACGCGTCGCAATGCGACGCGTTGTGAGCTTGTACATTTTTTGTACATTTTCAAACATTTCAGTACTTTTACTTTTGGTACTTTAAGTACATTTTGATACATATACTTTTGTACTTTTACTCAAGTACTTTTTTTTTGCAGAATTTTTCTTGTAACAGAGTACTACTACTACATTACAGTATTGATACTCTTACCTAAGTAAAACATTTGAGTACTTTTTCCACCACTGTTTAAACCTGGCATCCCTTGTTTGGGTATTGTTTGCTATTCGTCGTATATGACAAAGCACATACCGGTAATATGGCTTAAGTGGTTAAACATACTGGCCGCTTTCCCGTTTTCCTTTCCGCCTCTCCTTCAGTTAGACTTATCTTATCACCTGGCCTTGGCTCTCCTGCCCTCCCCAAATATTTATCCTCTGATAGACCTGAGACGGTCCCAACATGTCACATTCAAGTGCCTGTATGGATGAACGTATTGGAGAGCGGTGTTTATGTGGACTTTAGAAGGCAGCATGCCTTCAAAACGCACACACACACACACACACACACACACACACACACACACACACACACACACACACACACACACACACACACACACACACACACACACACACACACACACACACACACCTGGATGTATAGGCAGGCAGGCACCCATTCATATATTATGTGTGCATTTATGTGGACTTAACCTAAATGCATTGCACACACACACACACACACACACACACACACACACACACACACACACACAACCGGAGCCTTTATCTTTCAGATCCACATTGTTCTTTTATGTGGAGTGGAGGAAAAGAGCAGTAAATATTTAGTTAAGGGGAGTTGGAAATATTTACTGTGTACGCAAAGACCTTTAGGAATATTGACATTTTTTTTTTTAATGTTTTATTTTATTCTCTCTCTCTCTCTCTCTCTCTCTCTCTCTCTCTCTCTCTCTCTCTCTCTCTCTCTGTCTCTCTCTCTATATATATATATCTGTCTGTCTGTCTGTCTGTCTGTCTGTCTGTCTGTCTGTCTGCCTGTCGTTTGCCATCTCACACTGTGTCTTGATCAGTGGTGGAAAAAGTACTCAAATGTTTTACTTAAGTAAAAGTATCAATATTGCAATGTAGAAGTACTCTTTTACAAGTAAAAGTCCGGAATTCAAAATGTATTTGGGTAAAAGTACAAAAGTATTGGTATCAAAATGTACTCCACAAGCTCACAACGTGTCGCGGAGCTTGTAGATAGGCTATTTTCAAGTATAAAATAGGTATAAAAGTGGTTCATGTATGTTTTATAATGTAATAATGTATATCTGCAAAGTAACTAGTAACTCAAGTTTTCAAATAATTGTAGTGGAGTAAAAGTACAATATTTGCTTCTGAGATGTAGTGGAGTAGAAGTAAAAGTATAGACAATTGGAATTACTCCAGTAAAGTAAAAGTACATCAAAATTGTACAAAAAAAAGTACAGTACTTGAGTAAATGTACTTAGTCACTTTACACCACTGGTCTTGATTTGTCTCATTCATATTCCTCAGTGTGGTGGATTCATGTCTATACTGTATGTTGTTGTTTTTTGTGTGTAAATGCCACCTGCAGATAATCATTCCAGGTTAGGACCGCCTGATGGAAGTTTCTCCTCTCTCTGTCTCTCATTCAGAACACTCCGTAGCAGCCAAATCAGGGGGCTGTTTCCCAGGAGGGGCCCTGGTGACCTTGGACAGTGGCCTTCGGAAACCGATGCGTGACTTGCACGCGGGCGAGCGGGTGCTATCGTGGCCGGGGGGGAGCAACGGGAGCAGGGAGCCGCCGGCCTTCAGCGAAGTCCTCGCCTTCCTGGACCGCGACCCCGCCACCCGGAAGCTGTTCTACACCATCAGCACCGAGTCCCACGCCTCCCTGTCCCTCACGGCCGCGCATCTTCTCTTCGTCGCCGAGGGATCGAACTGCTCGGGGAGCGGCCCCGGGACGGACGGCTCGGCCATGAGAGCCGTGTACGCCAGCGCCGCGCGGCCGGGACAGTGCGTGCTGGTGACAACGGCGATGGCGGGGCACGCGGGCCAGCTCTCTCGCGTCTCCCGGGTGAGCGTGCGCGAGGGCCGGGGGACGTACGCCCCGCTCACCGCGCGGGGGACGGTGGTGGTGGACGGGGTGGCGGCGTCCTGCTACGCGGCCGTCAACCGGCACGCGCTCGCCCACGGGGCGTTCGCGCCGCTCCGGTTTCTGCACCGGTGGACCGGGACCACCGGGGCGGCGAGGGGGGTCCGGGGAACCGGACTCCACTGGTACTCCCGGGTCTTACACTGGCTGGGGAGGCTGCTCCTGGACTCAGAACACTTCCACCCATGGGGGATGCAAGCTCAGGTGGCCAGGTGAGGGCCGCCGGGAGGGAGTGACGTAAAACGCTACGTTTATACGGCACGGGTGTCTCCCAGTGGGTGGCCAAATCCACCCAGCCATGAGAGTGTTTGCCAAGTGCTGATCCACACACACACACACACACACACACACACACACACACACACACACACACACACACACACACACACACACACACACACACACACACACACACACACACACACACACACACCTCATGGCTGTTTTTACGGTGTAGAAAGGAGAAAAGGAATGACGTTTTAGAGACATTTAAGACAAAGTGGACACTCCTACGGAAGCAAAATCCTGAGTGTTAATTGTACGCTGAAAGTGTAAGAAATGGACCTGTACACACTTAAATTAACTCACAGTAAGAGCCTTTTAAGTTAAATTGACACAGATTTGTATAGTGCACTCAGGACTTTGCAGTTCAACAGGTTCAAACGTGAATCGTGACGGACGGACAAATCCTAGCTGGGATCCACCCTGTTAAAAAGTTCCCAGAATGCAATGTAAACATCTGCAGACACAACAAAGTGCACGAAAGGGGGAATGTTTGAAAAACTTTCAGTGACAGTTTTGACTGTACTGAGATTGCGTGGGCCAGCTCATTCACAGATGGCATGAGTTGAACCATATCGCTGGAAAATACCTTTCACATGTTTCCTATATGGGAAAAAAAATATGTTCTGAGAAATAGTTTCAATGGTCTATTTCAAGGGTCCTAAATTTATTTTAAAATGCTTGGGCCAATGTTTATATATTTTTTTGCAAACATGTGTAATGTATTTTCTTTCCCCCCCCCATTGTTTGCACTGTGTATGGGGGGGGGGATCAGAAAGAAGTATATCATGGAGATTTTCTCTTTTTTTTTCTAAAATAGAAGAACTCTATCTAACATTATTGTTTAATATTCCAAAGCTGCATATAAAGATTTAGAAGAAGTGATATAATCTATTTAAGAGTCTTTTGTTGATAGAAATGTATTGTGATGATGTTGTGGGTGATGAGATATTAAGAGATCTATTTTTGGAAATTAAAATTTTAAGGAAACGTACTGGACTAAACTTTAACCTTTAATAATGTCCTGAGTGTGTGTGCAAATCTAGGGTTGTGCGTGCATGACTGCATATGTGTGTGCGTGCGTGTTTAAATTATGTTAGGCCCCTGCATATAATGCACAAGGTATCGTTCATGCGTAAAAATGCGCTTTTGCTGACATCTACTGGTTGTTGACATCAACGCCTCTTTTATATACTGCCCGTTATATGTGAATTATGTGGTTGTGGGCCATTATGCAGTGGTGGAAAAAGTACTCAAATGCTTTACTTAAGTAAAAGTATCAATAAGTCAGGAATTCAAAATCTAGTAAAAGTACAAAAGTATTGGTATCAAAATGTACTTAAAGTACTAAAATGTTTGAAAATAGCAGATCTACAAGCTCACAACACGTTGTGAGCTTGTAGATCAGCTATTTTCAAATAGTCTATGTATAAAATAGGGCATTGGTTATTGTTATACAATAACTGAAGTGGTTATTGTATGTTTTATATAATGTAATAATTTATATCTGCAAGGTAACACGTAACTAAAGTTTTCAAATAATTGTAGTGGAGTAAAAGTACAATATTTGCCTCTATGTGGTGGAGTAGAAATACTCCACCACATAGAGTACTTGAGTAAATGTACTTTTAATGTTACTTTACACCATGTATGTATGTATGTATGTATGTATGTATGTATGTATAAAACACGGTCTCCTCACGTATTAGAAGGACAATATCAGTCACCAGAACCAAGGACAGTGTGTTTCCGATTAATCTAACATGGTTAAAATAGAATTTGAAGTTATAATGGGTTTGTATAGGAAGGGGGTGTGTCTGATAAAATGAATGTCAAATATCTAAATACTGAATCAAGCAACTTAAAACGGTCTGTGGTGCTCACAAAAGCCTGAGTAGATGATAAAATGACCCAAAGTTTTTTTTTAAGTGAAATATCCCTTTAAAGTACCAAAAGTATAAAGTACTCATTATGCAGAATGTCCCATTTCGCAAGTTTTCAAATGTATAAAAATGTGAAAATAGCAGATCTACAAGCTCACAATGCGCATTGTGAGCTTGTAGACCAGGTATTTTCAAATGGCTGAAATGCACATAGGGCTGAAGTGGTTAATGTATGTTTTGCAATAATAATCAAAATATACAAAGTAGGCTAAGTAACTAAAGTTACAACAAATAATTGTAGTGGGGTAAAAAAAAAGTACAATATTTGTCTCTTGAGATGTAGTGGGGAAAATGTCAGAAATTAAGTAGCCTACTTGAGTAAATGTAGGCTACTTAGTTACTTTACACCACTGGTTATGTGTGAATTGTGTGGCCCATATGGCCGTGTGTGTGAGTCGCATAGTAAAAACAATGGGATGATGATTTTAACAGAAGCGGTGTGGAATTGTATAAACAGCTGTTTGTGCGCAAAAAAAAAAAGCGACCGTTTAAAGAAAGCAACAACAGGTTCCGTCGCTCGAACAGTTGTCATTGATCTAATTATAACGGTTTCTATTTGCTGTGCCTTTAAGAGGGACGGACGAGTCACATAAAGGAAACCCAATACATCCATACGGGACTAAACAGCACCATCAATTAACACCAGAGAGTAGAGCAACACAACACAGAAGACACTATTTGATTCTAGTTAAAGTCCGTCGCGCCCTAGTTTTATTTCTTCTCCAGCACAGCCTTAAAAGTTCTAGGATTGTTTCGTGCACGGGTGGCATTTTGGTAATTGATGAACCCCCGGGCGTGTTAAATTACCGCATTACACCTTTAAGGAGCACGTCGCTGGGATTAGAATTACCACCGTAGCTCCTCTAGTCCCACAGGCAGACAGGGGGGTTTAGCGTTAGCGTTAGGAACCCGAGGGGAGCCTCGATTCTCCCTTTCCAGCGTCGACACTCAGGGTCTCTGATCGTTACATTGTGAAGTTTTGGGGGACCCCCGCAACTCCGCGCTAAACATGGCCGAGATAGGGAAAGGAGTCACCGCCGGGAAACTGGCGATCAACGTCCAGAAAAAGTTCAGCAGGGCGCAAGAAAAGGTAAATGTCCTCCTCCTCCTCTTCATTAAACAACATAGATGTTTCATTCAACCTGTTGACTAACATGCCATTCAATTATAAGAACCCCTTTTACTGTCATGGTATTAGCTCATGACAATAAAAGGGTTTCGCCGGTCAGTGCACAGACGCTCTATTTATTAACGGGCTTTTCATGCACTAGCACTCCCGTGTTTATTATAAGCGGTGGTGGAAAGTAACGAAGTACATTTACTCAAGTACCGTACTTAAGTACAATTGTGAGGTATTTGTACTTTACTTGAGCATTTCCGATTTCTAATACTTCTACTCCACTACATCTACAATTATTTGAAAACTTTAGTCGCTAGTTACGCATTGTGAGCTTTTAGGTCTGCTGTTTTCAAAAGATGTTTCATACATTTGAAAACTTGAAAAGGGACATTCTGCATAATGAGTAGCCTACTTTTACTTTTGTACTTTTTTTTAAGTATTGATACTTTTACTCAAGTAAAATATCTGAGTACTTCTTCCACCACTGATTATAAGGCTCACACACACACACACACACACACACACACACACACACACACACACACACACACACACACACACACACACACACACACACACACACACACAGCTCACTCGTCCCTTCGGTTCACCTCTAAATTCTGGTTCTCTCTCTCCAACGCTCTGTTAGGTGCTGGTGCTGTTCTCATAGACTACTGTGCGAGGTCTCCAACTTTAGTAAAACATAAAGGAAACGATTTCGCTGCTTATCAAAACAAAGGTTATTTTGTGTTCTTGAAAGACTATTCTCCGTGGTGGGAAACGTCTCAGGACCCCACCTTCTCTGTATAATACACTTTTTGGCAGAAAATAAAAGATGTCCGCGAGACAGAAATTATGTTATGTGCTCCACTGCGCCCTCTACAGGTCTGGTCAATGGTAATTTCATATTGACCAGGTCTGTAGAGGGCGCAGTGGAGTAGTCTGGCAGACACATTTTATTTTCTGCCCCAAAAAAAGTGTATTATACAGAGAAGGTGGGGTCCTGAGACGATTCCCACCGTGGAGAATAGTCTTTCAAAAACACAAAATAACATTTTTTTGGATGAATAGCGAAATAGTTTCCTTTATTTATTTTACTAAAGTTGGAGACCTCGCACAGTAGTGGAATGTTCAGTACACGGGAACAGCACCCGCTCCCCAGAGCTTGACTATAGTTCACCTCTCTTTCTAAATGTCAAACAGGCTCCGGGCCGCGGGGTGCTATTTGCGTTGCCCCGGGGTGTCATCGGCTGAAACCAGCACCCATGCGGTTACACTTACAACAGCATGGGTGAGAGATCTAGCATCTAGAATGCAGTAATCCACACGATCAAGAGAAGAGGCTGCCTTGTGTCTGTGTGGCTACGAACTATAGTCTATTATTGTCTGGCCTAATCACTCTCGTTGCTTAAGCCGTCAGGTGTTTTACTCTTTAATGAGGCGACAACAACAAGTGTCTCTGCAGTTTAGCAGAGAGAGGAATGTGTGTTTTATTGGAGCAGTGGTGGATAGAAGTAGGCCTACTCGGATATTTCACATAAGTAAAAGTAGCAATACCACAATATAAAAATACTCTGTTACAAGTAAAAGGACTGCGATGTTACCTGAGTAAAAGTACAAAAGTATTGGCATCAAAATATATTTAAAGTACCAAAAGTTTTTCAAATAGCCTATTTATAAAATAGGGCTAAAGTGGTTAATGTATGTTTTATAATATAGGCTAATCAATCTGCATAGTAACTCTAGTAGCCTAACTAAGGTTTTCAATCGTTGTAGAGTAAAAAGGAGTAAAAGTACAATATTTGCCTCTGAGATGTAGTGGAGTAGAAGTAAAAGTATTGAACATTGGAAATAAGTACTGTACTTGAGTAAATGTACTTAGTTACTTTACACCACTGTTTTGGAGGATGAGCGCAAAGAAGGAAGTGAAAGAAAGGCACTGTCACATTAAGTGTGTGTGTGTGTGTGTGTGTGTGTGTGTGTGTGTGTGTGTGTGTGTGTGTGTGTGTGTGTGTGTGTGTGTGTGTGTGTGTGTGTGTGTGTGTTAGGAAAGTGGTAGGCCCCTCTAACAGCTGTCTCTGGTTAGCTCGTACCTTCACCACATTAGTCATAGAGAGCTGACTCTGCTATCCCGGGTATCTTTGTGAAAGGACACTTGGCTATCGATGGACTGTCAGTTGGACTGCCTGGAATTGTGGCGTCCGATGGCAACATGTCAGACTCGAACCGACCGGAATATTTGATACCATAAAAAATCCATAAACTGTGAAATATATAAATATTCGAGGGCCCCGGTCAACCCACAGGGGCCTCAACAGGTTTTTATACCTTTCTCTCCCATATATCCGGTTCTGCTGGGACACAAAATGCATCAAACCTGCAAGCTCTCTGGTACAAGCCAGTTTCCTAATCCTAGACCAAGGGTGTTCAACAGGGGGTCCGTGACCCTTAGTCGGTCCTCAGAGTTACTACAGGGGGTCCGTCAAATCTTTGTGTGATAGGATTTTTTTTTTTTACATTAACCACTTGAACCCTATCATATTCCGAGGAGAAACACATGTACACATTAACATGAATACAACATACACCGATGACATC
Source organism: Gymnoscopelus microlampas (assembly GCF_963454915.1). Classification (NCBI taxonomy): domain Eukaryota; kingdom Metazoa; phylum Chordata; class Actinopteri; order Myctophiformes; family Myctophidae; genus Gymnoscopelus; species Gymnoscopelus microlampas. The sequence continues at coordinate 36,334,594 of NC_139961.1, read as the reverse complement.
AGTGATTGATATGAAATCTATGAAAAAGTGTAACCTGCAACGCAATTTCATACAACATGTAGTGGGGGGTCCCTGCTTTGTCTCTCTCTCAGCTAGGGGGTCCTTGGCCTGAAAAAACGTTGAAGACCCCTGCCCTAGACCTAGACTATGCCACAGTGCCACATTCTTACTGATTATACAACCCCCCCATCCCCTGCTATCATTATCTCTGCATCACCAGCTCAGCTGTGCATAACTAACTGTACGTGTTCATTTGTCACTGGTATCAGATGATGTGGAATTCCTATAAGTACGATTCCAATGCGCTGGATGTTAAGCCCGATTTATTCTTCTACGAACGGCGGTGTCAGACGCCGACAAGAGTAGACCTGCTATTTTCAGTGGGACGACACTGTCATACGATAGATGGAGCATACATTTCCTATGAAGAAAGGGGGATGTTTTGAAATGGCACTCTTATAGCATCAAGTAATATGTTGCTTCAGATATGTTGCCATTGTGATCCATTGCTGAGGAAAGAAATGGTGCTGTTGACTTAAGTTATAGCCCTCATGTCCTGAATATTGACGTACAAACAGTCTAGCATAACGATACTGTGTTTACTTCCATCTTTAATGGCAATGCTAATCTGGTCTGACTAATTCTTGTGCATAAGGTTGCAGAAGAATTTGCCCATTGTTGATGTCAAGCATTGTATAACTGGTTTTGTTTTGTTGTTTAAAACGTTGAATCTCTGACAAAGTTCAAAGCCTGCTGGGTATCGGAAAATCTACCGATACTACCCAAAATGCTGGTATGATTTTTTTTTTAAATGTTGATTTTTTTTCCTGATATTTTGAATGCTTCAGTTGATGTTGCAGGACTGTTTTACATGCTAATCTTACTGTACTATGTACATTATTATTTTGTAGCTGCACTTTAACTTGTTAAACCCCCAAAATGACTTTTCCTGTCGATTACTCACCCCATGGATACTTGAATTCATGGGTATGTTTTTTCGTTTTTGCCGTATTCCTAAGCCAATAATTTGACGACCAGCAGCGGTTCCGGTAGGAGACACAAAGCGTCTCCTTTGTGTCTCCTACCGGAAAAACTACCGGTCCGCTGGTCATCAAATTATTGGCTTAGGAATGCGACAAAAAAAAATAAAAAAATCCATGTATTCAAGTCTCCATGGGGTGACTAATTGATATGAACTATCCCTTTAATGGAATTATTATTTATTCCTAGATTAGTGGTTTAATTGTGTTTTATTTTCAAGGACACCCATAACTCTGAGAGTGTACAAATGGAACCAAACGGACCCGTACGGGTCCATTTGTACACTCTCAGAGTTTGGATCCCCCTCAAGGATCTCTTAGGGTCCCTGCGGACCCACCCCACTGTCCTAGATTTTATTTTCATTACACACTGGTATCGGATCGGTCGGTATCGACCAATGCGCAAGTTATGGGTATCGGAATCGTCGTATTGGTATATCTGCGGCAAATCTGGGAGGCAGAGGGTTCCTCCCTGGTTTGAGCCCCATGGGCACCTCCTGACATCACGTCAAAATGTCCTTGAGCGAGGCATTTAACTAGGGCTGTGAAACGTCTGCTATCTCACGATTCGATCCCGATTCTTGGGGTCACGATTCCGATTTATTTTCATTTTATTTCCGATTCAAAACGATTCTCGATTCGGAACGATTCTCGATTCAAAACATAGGATTTCAGGATCTACTCCAGTCTGCTGGCATGAGAGCTGAGTACATTTACATAACTTTTATAATCATAATGGTTTTATCAGCTGATAATAATGTAAACAAATCCAAGATCTTTTTTTTTTTTTTTTTGTAAATAAAATAAATTACAAAAAACAGCTTGAAAATCGATTTTTGGGAAATGAGAATCGATTCTGAATCATCCAACATTAGAATCGCGATTTGTATGTGGATTGATTTTTTTCCCCCACACCCCTACATTTAACCCAACTGCCCCCAAATGAGCAGGATGGTGCCTTCCTTGCATGTTGCCTCCTCTGTTGGTGTGAAGTCTGGGTGAATGTTATAGGCAGTGCTATAGAAACGCGCTATATAAATGCAAGACCATTTTTACAGTACAGAACAGCTGCGTCACCACCGAGACATTCCCCCTGCTGAGGTTGTTTGCGGTGTGAACAGGAGGTGTGCCCTTTGGAGGCCCCTGTCTGACTCCACTCTGACCAGTGTTGACAGATTATGTGAGAGAAACAAGCAACCAGGTCTAGGAAAACCAGCCCAAAAGAAGGGACTATGGGCCACGTGAGCACTTTAACATATACATCAGCTATTTGAAAATAGCAGCGTTGTGAGCTTGTAGATCGGCTATTTTCAAATAAAATCTTGCGGGGAAATTATAATAAGCAGATCTGGCAACCCTGACTCTGACCCCCTGCACTCCCCCACCACATTGAATCAAATGTTCATCTAAAAAGAAATCCTGACCATTGGTGGGAAAAGTAGAAAGTACTCATTATGCAGAATGTCCCATTTCACAAGTTTTCAAATGTATAAAATGTATACAAATCTTTTGAAAACAGCCGATCTACAAGCTCACAATGCACTGCGATGCGACGCATTGTGAGCTTGTAGATCGGCTATTTTCAAATGGCTGAAATGTATAGGGTTGAAGTGGTTCATGTATGTTTTGTAATAATAATCAAAACGTAACTAAAGTTTTCAAATAATTGTAGTGGAGTAAAAGTACAATATTCGCCTTTGAGATGTAGTGGCGTACCATTTGCATTCTGCTCTGATCTCTAAGGTCTCAGCCCCCCCACACACCCCCTCACACCTGTCCTCACCCCCCCCCCCTCCCTGCCTTGCATGCCTTCCTGTTGAAGTGACCACATGGGGTGTGGGGGGTGGGGGGGAGGGCAGCTAACTATAGACCCCAGCCTCTCTTTCTCATCACACTGACGGTACACCACACGACAAGAATGGAAACTGACTGCTATTTGTGCCTGTTGTCGTTGCAAACCTTTTTAATTTAGGGTCCATTACGGGTCCATTTAGTCCAAATGGACCTGTAAGGGGTCCATTTGGAGCAGATTTTTGCTGGGCCACCTCACGAGAGAGAGTAGGGGTCTTCAACAGGGGGTCCGGGACCCCTAGGGGGTCCTCAGAGTTACTACATGGGGCCCGACAAATCTTTGTGTGATAGGATTTTTTATTTTACCGTAACCACTTGAACCCTAGCGTCACTTTTCTGAGGAGAACTTTAGCCAAAAAAATAGCAGATCTACAAGCTCACAACGCCTCGCAGCGCGAGGCGTTGTGAACTTGTAGATCGGCTATTTTTGGCAAAGAGGCATATAGGTGTAGAGGGAAAAAAGAGCAGACCACGTAAAGAGAAAATGCTGAATCTGGAACACAATTTTATACGATATAGAGGGGGTCCCTGCTTCATCTCTCTCTCAGCTAGGGGGTCCTTGGCCTGAAAACGTTGAAGACCCCTGAGAGAGAGCATATATAGTACACATACACAACAATCTGTAGTAGAATGATCAAAGTGTGTGTGTGCGTGCGCGCACAATACACACAATTTGAGCATGTACTGTATGTCGAATGATCAAAAGTGTGTGTGTGTGTGTGTGTGTGTGTGTGTGTGTGTGTGTGTGTGTGTGTGTGTGTGTGTGTGTGTGTGTGTGTGTGTGTGTGTGTGTGTGTGTGTGTGTGTGTGTGTGTGAATTGGCAGCCAAGTTGAGAGTGACTGTGTATTTTGGGGACTGAAATTGAACACCAGTTATCTGCTATGGCCTCTGTGAAACGGATGGTCTCTGTTTCACACACACACACACACACACACACACACACACACACACACACACACACACACACACACACACACACACACACACACACACACACACACACACACACACACACACACACACACACGTGTTCAGGTCATACGAATACGCACATGGCCTGTCACGCATCATATGTTGTGTCAGTGTGATGTAATGTTGCATCGACAGTTGTCAATTAACTTTGATCTATTAGGATGCCAGGTTACATTATCATTTTCAAAAGTACTCAAAAGTTTTACTTATAAGTAAAAGTATCAGTACGGCAATGTAGATATACTCTGTTACAAGTACAGCACTTGAGTAAGCACAGTACTTGAGTAAATGTACTTAGTTACTTTTAACTACGTGTTACATTTCCCAGATAGTCAGGAGACTGTGACATTAGTATATGCAGTACATTTAGGGGAAAGTCCTTGTGAGCAAAAGGCCAGCTATAGCTGCCGTTTTATCTGAAAGACCTGCCCTGTGTTATAACTGAAAGATCTGCTAGCTTGTGTTATAACTGAAAGATCTGCTGCTGGCTTGTGTTATAACTGAAATACCTGCTGCTAGCGTGTTATACTTAAAGGGCAAGACCACTTTGGTTGAGGTCACAACGAACGCAAACAAAGTTGATTCAGACCATATATAGAACATCACAAAAACCTTTTATAAAAATGTCAACTTCCTGTAGATTTTGCTATTATTATTTAGAAGACAACCTGGACTGGATCCGTGGATCCGGATCTTCAAATAGTAAAATCAGCTGGAAGTTGATATAAAAAGAAAAAAAAAACAGTACTGGGTTTGGTGATGTTCTATGTTGTCTGAATCAGCTTTGTTTGTGTTCGTTTACGTGTTCAAAGAGTGACTTTGAGCGCTGTTTATACCGTACAATGTAAGTCAATGAGGAGCATATTTTGAATTACCGTATTTCTTGTCCACCTTGGAGTTACATCATGGCAAGGTAACTACACAACCCAGACCTCTACCAAAGTGGTCTTGCCCTTTAACTGAAAGACCTGCTAGCTTGTGTTATAACTGAAAGGCCAACTAGCATCTGCAGACAGAGTCATACTTTACTTTGAGGCATCCTGTTTGCTCCTGGGAGCGTATGACCTGGGTCACGTCATGTCTTCACCCTATCGGCACTGAAACTCTTTAATGAAACACACACACACACACACACACACACACACACACACACACACACACACACACACACACACACACACACACACACACACACACACACACACACACACACACACACACACACACACACATACACAGTGTAATATATAGCTCTGAGGCCATCAAAGTAGTAGTAGTGGTACTACCACACACACACACACACACACACACACACACACACACACACACACACACACACACACACACACACACACACACACACACACACACACACACACACACACACACACACACACACACACACACACATAGAGACACACATATCTATCTATCTATCTATCTATCTATCTATCTATCTATCTATCTATCTATCTATCTATCTATCTATCTATCTATCTATCTATCTATCTATCTATCTATCTATCTATCTATCTATCTATCTATCTATCTATCTTAGTACAAACTAACAGGAAATCCTGCAAACTTCCTGTCCAGCTACAGTTGATAAGCTGTGCCCATCCTTACAGCCAGAGAGTAGCAACTTTTACTATGTGTACACACACACACACACACACACACACACACACACACACACACACACACACACACACACACACACACACACACACACACACACACACACACACACACACACACACACACACACACACACACACACACACACACACACACACACACATGCCCTTTGCCCTAATCTGCCCCGAACCTAAGCTTCCCAAAAGTGAGACTTGATTTAAAGGCACAGTACCACAATTGCTAAGCTATTGAGAGCAGTTGTACCAGGTACCAGTCACTGGCTGGCCACTGGTCAGGGATCATAAATGTTGACATAGTTTAGTTTATTTTTCTTGGGAGCTGTACACCAAAGGGCTTTGGGTAATTGGGCTTGTTTCTTGAGAGGATGGTTGGCCAGTTGCAGTGGTGGAAAAAGTACTCACATTTTTTACTTAAGTAAATAGTATCAATATTGCAATGTAGAAATACTCTGTTACAAGTAAAAGTCCGGAACACAAAATTTCTTAAAGTACAAAAAGTAGAAAGTACCCATAAGGCAGAATATTATTTTCAAATGTATAACATTTGATAATAGCCGATCTACAAGCTCACAATGTGTCGCGATGCGATGCATTGTGAGCTTGTAGATCTGCTATTTTCAAATTTCATTGGCCGAAAATGTATATACAGTAGGGCTGAAGTGGTTAATGTATGTTTTGTAAGAATAATCAAAATCTACTAAGTAACTAGTAACTAAAGTTGTCAAATAATTGTAGTGCATTAAAAGTATAATATTTGCCTCTGAGATGTAGTGGAGTAAAAGTATTGGAAATTGGAAATACTCGAGTAAAGTACAAATACCTCAAAATTGTACCTAAGTACAGTACTTGAGTACATGTACTTAGTTACTTTACACCACTGGCCAGTTGTCCAGGCAGGGAGACCAGGCCAGGACCTGTGGTTCAGGGCCTTTTTTCAGCTTTATCTCATGTGAGATTGGACCATTTACCATAGTGAATTATTATTATTATTATTATTATTATTTTTTATATATATATATATGTTTATTGGTTATTTTTCCTCCCATATGAGGACAACATTCGTAAACTCAAAATGCAAGCAAATATATTGTACATAGGTACCCCTCATTTCCCTCCCATCCACCCACTCGCCCTCCCCCCCACCCACTCTTCCCGGTTACTGAGACAATGCTACAATCTTAAAAAAACAAAAACAAGAACGAAGACAGGAAAAAAACAAAAAAAATACAAAAAAATATATATATAAACAACCTTTCCTTTACCTCTCCTTCCCCACCTCCCCTTCCCACCCCCTCCTTCATATAAAAAAGAGGAAAGAATACCGGTCAGGTGGGCACACTGGACATCTGGGCACACGAGTTTCTAGACAACTGGGCACACCGGATAAGTGGGCATACGGACATCTGGGCACACGAGATGAATGGGCACATGGACATATGGGCACACGAGATGACTGGACACACGGACATCTGGGCACATGGACATCTGGGCACACCGTATGACTACCAAGGATTTTTGTGTTTCTTTGATATTTAAGTACCCCCCGCCCCCCCACTGTTGTTCTCAAACTAGGGTTCAAGTACCACCAGTGGTACTTAAGGAATCTCCAAAAAAGAAAAAGTTAACTCAGAGAATAAAGTAATATAAAAAACATAGTAGGCTGCTATTGAAATACCATACATGGTATAGAAATTAAATTAAAATCAAAGTTTTGCTTTCCTGAAGGGTTAAAGTGACAGTTTTGGCCCTATATTCTTTTTTATATTCATATGTGTTGTTCAGAAAGGACACTAACACAATTAACAAAACCAACAACTAAAGAAGACAATAAAGTATGATAAAATAAGGTCTGTTCTTATATTATTAGGACAGGCAGTAACAGTGTAATGACACAAACTTATAGATCTGCTATTTTTAAATGTTATAAAACCAAATCTGTGTGTGTGTGTGTGTGTGTGTGTGTGTGTGTGTGTGTGTGTGTGTGTGTGTGTGTGTGTGTGTGTGTGTGTGTGTGTGTGTGTGTGTGTGTGTGTGTGTGTGTGGGGGGGGGGGGGTGTGTGTGTGGGGGTGTGTGTGTGTGTGTGTGTGTGTGTGTGTGTGTGTGTGTGTGTGTGTGTGTGTGTGTGTGTGTGTGTGTGTGTGTGTGCGTGTGCGTGTGTAAAGCGCACACTAGGCCTGGGTGAGTACTGCTGACGCTGTCTGAGGGGGGGGAACTCAGGAGCGTCTGCTCAGGAACTCAGGAGCAGACAATTCACAGCAGGGGTTCACTAATCTCTGGATTTCATAGAAAGGGGGGGCACATCAAAGCAGAGTGCCCAGCTGTCTTGTGTGCCCACTTGACTGTGTGTCTTGTGTGCCCAGTTGACAGTGTGCCCAGTTGACTGTGTGCCCAGTTGACCTGTGTGCCCAGACGGCTGTGTGCCCAGTTGTTCGGTGTGCCCAGTTGGTTTTTGTGCCCACCTGACCGGTTACCTTCCAGAATTATATCAATACCTTTGTACTTTTATTCAAGTACATTTTGAATTCCGGACCTTTACTATAACAGAGTACTTCTATATTGCAGTACTGATACTTTTACTTAAGTAAAACATTTGAGTACTTTTTCCACCACTGATAAAATGTATTGCGGCCCGAAACTCCAGTGATACTTTATGGTCTTTGATGCATTTACTTTATTACGTTTTATGCATTTTGCAGTCCAGCTGAAAATGGTCCCTGGAGAAAACAAACATATTTCCATAACTTTTTAATCACTCATTGATGTTTTGCCAATGTTGACTAAATTATTCAACAAATTTCACTAACATTTTGTTGACTTTGGAGGAAATGTTAACGCAAAATCTAAAAACAAATCCGTCAATGGGGAAATGGAACAATGATGTTTATGTGTGATATGTGACCGTAGCAGCTATGAATAGACACTGATATGTATTGATCCTTTAAAGGGATAGTGACTTTTTTTCTATCGATTAGTCACCCCATGGAGACTTGAATTCATGGATATTCTTTTTTTTCCGTCGCATTCCTAAGCCAATCATTTGATGACCAGCAGCGGTTCCGGTAGGAGACACAAAGAGCCTCCTTTGTATCTCCTACCGGAACCGCTGCCTACCGGTCCACTGGTTATCAAATTATTGGCTTAGGAATGCGACAAACACAAACAAATACCCATGAATTCAAGTCTTCATGGGGTGTGTAATCGATAGAAAAAAAGTTTTTTGGGGGGTGAACTATCCCTTTGATATATTAAAGAACCATCATCCACTGTATTACAAGCAGTACAGATACTGGCCTGTACCTTTAAGACAGAAAGGTGGGGCAGGGCCTCATGGGTGGGCTGGGCAGATAGGATTTCTGATTCTGCCCCCTTTGCCCCTTCTTACCCCCTCTGTCCTGTCAAGTTCCTGGACACTACCGGGGCAGGGCCACTTGACCCCCCCCCCAACCATTGGTGGAGTCTGCCAGTGGCGCAGTCAGACTTTTTTTTTTTTTTTAATTTACTGCTGTTTTTATTGGTCGACAGTATGGGGAGGCAGTGTTGATCTGAGCCTATCGGGTGGCTGGAGGAAATTATCCTTTTTTCTAATTGGCTGGCGTCTCTGGAGTGTGACGTGACAGTGTCTGTCATTCAGGGACCACCAACTGGGGGTTTCCCCAACTCTCAAGTAACCACATCAACAACATGTGTGCTTGCCTTGTAGATCGTCTGTTTTCACCAAATGTTCGCCTACTTTTGTAGAATGTTTACCTATGACACGCCCAGAATAGGGACACTAGAGCAGGGGTCTTCAACGTTTTCAGCCCAGAGACAGATGAAGCAGGGACCCCCTCAATATTGTATAAAATTTAATTTCAGATTAAACTTTTTTTGTTGACATGGTCTGCTCTTTTGACCCTCTACACCTATACCTGTTTGCCAAAAATAGCAGATCTACAAGCCCAGATATAAATAGCAGATCTACAGGCTATTTATAGCCTGTAGATCTGCGAGATCACTGCGAGGCGTTGTGAGCTTGTAGATCTGCTATTTTTGGCTAAAGTTCTCTTCAGAATAGGGATCCTAAGGTTCAAGTTAAGGAAAAAAAAAAAATTATATCACACAAAGATTTGGTGGACCCCCTGTAGTAACTCTGAGGACCCCCTAGGGGTCCCGGACCCCCTGTTGAAGACCCTTGCACTAGAGTTCATGTGGTTGAAGTTCCACCCATGAGACGCGCACGCACACACACACACACACACACACACACGCACGCGCACACGCACACGCACACGCACACGCACACGCACACACACACAGAGAGAGAGAGACCATGTTGCTTAGTAAGGGCTAAGTATAGACCACAAACTTAATAGAGATACTCCTAACTTTAGCTATAACCTTATCCCAGCCGCACTCTTGGCCCCTTCCCCTAAACCCGCGTGGGTCTCTGTCCAACTGGGCTATCTCCCTCACACGGCACCCTGCTGTGTCCCGTCACCCTAACCTCCAGTCTGTCTCACACACACCCTTCACTCTCTACTTTTGTATAGATGCTGTATATTGTTTCATTCGTATAGATTTTTGTCTCGGCCAGGAGACTATGTTTTCGTTCTCGTCCTTCCGTGTGTCCACCAAGCTAACATTGGTCAAGCTTCACGTGACACGTGACAATATGTTGAAAGGGTGTGCTTTGATTGGCTAGCGAGACGCATGATGAAATAGAGACCTATAAATAGGTGTGTCACTTCAAAAGATCATTTATATCTTTTGAAGTGAGGTAAGACAGGATTAATCAGGAACAGTACTGGCGGAGACCTGTGCTCCGAGGAGCACATTTTCTTGTTTTGTATTTTTTTTCAAAATGTGTAAATATAGCATCAGAATAATTATGACCTTTTATACTTTGGGCTATTCAAAAATAGCAGATCTACAAGCTCATAGCGCGGCACCGAGTGCCGCGCTATAAGCTTGTAGATCTGCTATTTTTGAAAAAATCGTGAAAATGTGTGCAAATCTTTGAATATATATATATTTTTTTTTAAGCGAACATTTGTAACTCAAATCTTTGCTTCTGGGGGGTCCCTGGAACAAAATATTTTTAGATGGGGGTCCGCGGCCAAATACATATAATTTTGGGGGTCCTTGACATGAAAAAGTTTGAGAACCGCTGTGGTACAGTACGTTGATACAATGTAACAAACACAGTTGCGGTGGTTGTAGTTGGACTCCCTGTTCCATTTGTACACTCTCAGAGTTACATTAACATTGATTTTACAATATAAATTGGGGTCCCAGAGATAGAAATACCATTAAATGGGGGTCCGTAGCCAAATTCATGTAAAAGTGGGGGTCCTTGAAATTAAAATGGTTGAGAATCACTGCTAGAGACATAGAACTCTTCTCTTATGGGGGGACCCTGACATATCTTTTCAAATGGGGGTCCGCGGACTAATAAGTGTCAATTTGGGGGTCCTTGACATGAAGAGTTTGAGAACCACTGAACTAGACATAGTTGCAACACACCAACAACGTGCAGTTTGTCGTTTAACATTTTTCAGATAGCTAAGCAACCATTTTGAACTCTTTTGTGATAGAAAGCTTTTTTTACTTTGATTGGCATTCACAACGTGATGCGATCATGTGTCGCTATACGCTAGTTTGTTATTAAAAAGTTATCCATGCTTAATGATGTTGGATAAGAAAGGCATACAGTCTTTCTGTTGTGCTTGCTTAGCACATCAACATCACCTCCTTCCTTCATGGTAAACTGTCCTCTCTACAAGTGTGCCGTAGGCTTTTTCTCGCTCTCTTTGCTCATATATTCCTCGTCGCGTTGTGTGCTGAACATAGAAGATCTACAAGCCCATAACACGTTGAGTCAGGGACGCGTTATGGGCTTGTAGATCAGCCGGCGATTGGGCCATTAGGCCGGTATTCAGATGATGATAGATAAGCCAGTGGGCCAATGTAATGTCTCTCTGCCTTGTGGGCCGGGTGCTATTCAAGGATTGGCCATTTCAGATGAGACAAGCCAGTGGGCCAATTACATTAGTTATATATATATGTGTGTGTGTGTGTGTGTGTGTGTGTGTGTGTGTGTGTGTGTGTGTGTGTGTGTGTGTGTGTGTGTGTGTGTGTGTGTGTGTGTGTGTGTGTGTGTGTGTGTGTGTGTGTGTGTGTGTGTGTGTGTGTGTTATATTTACTTTGTGCAGTGGCGTGCACAGACATTTTGAGGGGCAGGTGCTCAAGTAAATTATACTTTTTTTGTTTAGTTGGTCCGCTCTTTTTTCCCTTTACACCTATACCTTTTTGCCAAAAATAGCCGATCTACAAGCCCACAACGCCTCGCGGCTTGTAGATCTGCTATTTTTGGCTAAAGTTCTCCTCAGAAAAGGGATGCTAGGTTTTGAGTGGTTATGGTAAAAATAAAAATCATATCACATAAAAATTTGGCGGACCCCCTGTAGTAACTCTGAGGACCCCCTAGGGGTCCCAGATCCCCTGTTGAAGACCCCTGCTCTAAACTGGAAAAAAAAAACTTTTTTCCCCCTTTTTTTCAAAAGGGCACTTCTGGTCAAGAGGGCAAAGGGCAGGTGCTCTAGCACCACCTAGAGTCTATCTGTGCACGTCCCTGACTTTGTGGGCCGCCCAGCCTCAAAAACTGGAACGAAGCCGATTACCGTAATTACCAGTGGCCGGCGCGGCATGAAAAAACCACATGTTTTTTTTAACGGCCAGCCAGGTTCGGCCTGGAATGGACCGGCCGTTCGGGAGTTGTCTCACATTTCCCAGTGGCCAGCACGTCCCTGGTATGACCACTACTGGTTGACAAGAGGTATTAGGCGTGAAACTGAAATGGAAATAACTGGTCTTCCCAAACGTGCTCCTTGCTCAACTGTAACCATTTAACACTCGCATAGAGCATTGGTTCTCAAAGTGGGGTCCGGGGACCCCCAGGGGTACTTGAGGGTGTTCCAGGGGGTACCCAGAAAAATGTGTAAATATAGCATATGAATAATTATGACCTTTTATACTTTGGCCGCGCTATGAGCTTGTAGATCTGCTATTTTTGAAAAATCTTGAAAATGTGTGCAAATCTTTGAATATATATTTTTTTAAGCGAACATTTGTAACTCAAATCTTTGCTTCTGGGGGTCCCTGGAACAAAATATTTTTAGATGGGGGTCCGCGGCCAAATACATATCATTTTGGGGGTCCTTGACATGAAAAAGTTTGAGAACCACTGGCATAGAGGACCTGGGTTTGAATGCCAGATAGGACATGAGCATTACAGACTGCTCCTTTAACCGTTGCAACTGTTGTCTACACTAAATCTCTTTGCCAAAAATAGCCGATCTACGAGGATTGTAGATCTGCTATTTTTGGCTTATGTCCACTCCCCACAGCCACACACACACACACACACACACACACACACACACACACACACACACACACACACACACACACACACACACACACACACACACACCCACAGAATATGGATGCTGCGGTTCAAGTGGTTTACGTTTTCCTTGTCTATGAAAATGTTCCACTTGTAGAGTATTCTTTGTGGCCTTAACGTTGAGACACTGTATGGAACTGGACCCTTCGTCCCTTTGTAGGGTCTGCGGCCAGCCTGAGAAAAGGGGGACAGAGAGTGCATGGATGCCATGCCAGTGTGTGTTTGTGTGTGTGTGTGTGTGGGGGGGGGTTCACGGCAGTAAGGGAAGTCCCCCTGGTCCCTGCGTTGACCATGGGGGTGGGGGGATTAAGGCGGTGGCAGGTGGCCCGCTGTGGAGCCGGAGCCCCGGACATATGTGTTCCAAGTTAGTCATCTGATCAGATTATAGCACAGCGACCTTGTCCCACCACCACCACAACAACATCCTGAAGGCTGACAAAACCAACACATCCTCCTCTCTCTCTCTCTCTCGTACATTTCTCCTCTTCTCTCTCGTCATCTATCTACCCCAAGAAGTTCATTACTTGTATTACATTTATTACAAGAAGCTTATAACCACTTAAAACCTTATTATATGCTTCAGTTGACATCAAGGGCGTATCGTCATAGAGGCCAATGGGGCCATGGCCCGGTCTGGAAAACTCTGCTCCCCCATGGGAAAAAAACTAAAAATCAACATAACAACATTAGCACCCCATCACCCATTCTGTTGTAGCCAACCACAGAAATTCGCCTTTGTTTTCAAATCGGGCTTATTTGCATTCGGCCGGATTGTTAATGGGTGGCCATTAAAAACCGGTTTCCCCGTCAAACCATCGTTGCGCGAGCCCCCCCCCCCCCCCCCCCCCCCCGCCGGCCCGCGGGGGGGGGGGGGGGGTTTAAGAATCTGGCCCGGTCCACGTTAGAACCCACCATACGCTACTGGTTGACATGGGGTCCACCAGGGGTCTTTACCTGGTCCCCGTCCCTTTTTTCACCCGCAAAACAAATAGCAGATGATCTATCTGCTATTTTCAGTGAATGTTTGCCTATTCACTATCCCTATTATGACATGGATGCATGCACAGGGTTCATGTGGTTAATTGTAAGTTTGTTCGTTCGTTCGTTCGTTCGTGTAGGGCTACACAGGCAATTGGGACATCAGCCAAGAAGTGGTATCATCATCCAGTTCAATGAGGCCGCTGACTCCATGTGGTGATTTAAAGATTGGGCATTCATCGATAATATGTTCAACAGTCTGTGGTTTTCCGCATTCACAGAGATCAGTGACAGACACTCCAATCATATGCAGGTAGATTTGGGTCTTTGCTACTCCAGACCGAAGTCTGTTGAGGTTGACCCAGGCATTCCGTGGTAGGTCACACCCAGGTGGGTTGGTTGAAGGAGAGTTGATGAACTTCCTCAACGTGGATCTTGACTTGGACCATTGCTTGTTCCAGCAGTCAAGGATCCATCCAGGGTGTGGAGGGCTCGTGGTGAAACCATCGATGAGTAGCTTATCTTCGGTGACACAGTGGGTCTCTTGTAGCAGCAGTATGTTCGCCTGATGTTGGTTGGCAATGTGCTGGATGAGATCACGCTTTGGCCGTGTCAGGCCCTCGACGTTCAGCTGCAGTAAACACACTTCGGTTTTAGCCATAAGGCTCGTCTTGACAGACGCGTGACGCCTAGTGGGTACTGAACTGTTGGGAACGGAGAGCTGCTGGTGTAAATTCTGTGTAGTACTAGTATGACTGGTTTTCTTGGATTCTTCGGGATCTTCAGATCGGGATCGTCAGGGTCGTCAGAATCCGTAGCAGGGCCACCGCGTGCAGGTACCAGTCTTGTAAGTTAGGGCAAAAGTAGAATTATGGTTCAATATCCAGTTCACAGACATTTTGTCTGTTCAGCTCTTAGACAGAAGAATGTGCTTGTTTTTAATCAGTCTGTGTTCCATGACCCCACTTCCATTCTGCAGCAGTAAACACCAATAACCTGTACAATAACCATGAAGCCTGATTTGTTCTTGCAGTAGATGCACACCGGTGTCATGCATTGAAAATAGTCGACCCACAAGCTCACCAATAATAAAATCAAGTATAAATGAGGCATAACAGTCCCCGAATATATATATATATATATAAACTCAACACTTTTGCTTCTGGGGGTTCCTGGAACTAAATGTTTTGAGATGGGGGGTCCGCAGCCAAATACATATCATTTTGGGGGTCCTTGACATGAAAAGGTTTGAGAACCACTGATGTAGAGACATCATTTTTGAATGCTTTCATGGACAGAGGGAGAGGACATCATGTGCTGTGGCAGGATACCTTTTGTCTATTTACGTCTGGGTCTTGGGCAAAAAAGGAAATGGAATATCATGTGGAATGTTTGACTATACATGCTGATTCCAGCTTTGAGTTGTACTTCATTCATGGCATTGGTGCCATCATGTAATGTAATGCCTCTAATGTCTTTCTTTTCCGATGTAGCACTATTCTTCCTTTTTTTTTTATGACCGTCTTCCTCTTTCCCCGTAAACCCTGTTGCCACTTCCTGTTTGGTCGTAGTTTAGAGGCCTTTTCCTGACCTCTAGAAACTGGTTTGTCTTTTTGTCGAGTCAGGGAGTTTGGCAGCTTAACAGAATGCAGAAGTCAGTGAAGGAGGGAGAACCACAACAATGCTGTACAGTGGACACGCGTGCACGCACGCACGCACGCACGCACGCACGCACGCACGCACGCACGCACGCACGCACGCACGCACGCACACACGCACACACACACACACACACACACTAGCACCGTGGTTCTCAACCTTTTCAGGCCGTGACCCCCCCCAAAATAATATTTTTTAACTGAGGACCCCCCACCCTGACAAGTACTTGGAAATGTAGGAGTTGAGGCATTTTGACTCTGTTCCACAGATATATATTGTGAAAATAGCCAATCTACAAGCTCACAACGCCTCAGTATGCGAGGCGTTGTGAGCTTGTAGATCTGCTATTTTTATTTACATTTTTATATTATCTTTCTTATATTATTTGACAATTTGGCAATTGTTTGACCAGATTTAATATATTTAAATTCCTTACATTGTTCACTTCACTGTCATCTTGGGACCCCCCAAAAAAATCATGTGGCGACCCCCCTGGGTCCACACAGGTTGAGAACCACTGCACTAGCACACTAGCATGCACGCACACACACACGCACACGCACACACTAGCACTCAGTCAGACTCAGTATTAAAACTTCAGCCGTACAAGGAATTCACACAGGACAACAAAGCACATTGACATAACATAATCAGATTTGATTCATCAACATGGATGATAGATCAGACAGCAGAGTATATTAGTAATGCATGACTACCAACATACAATATACAATGGCATACAACACCTCAGTGTGGTGAAGAGAAAAAAAAAGATATATTTTTTGAAGCGAAACATTTTAACTCAAATCTTTGCTTCCGGGGGTCCCTGGAACAACATATTTTTTAGATGGGGGCGGGGGTCCACAGCCAAATACATATAATTCCTCGACATGATCATGGGTTTTTTCAACTGGTGGTCCGTGGACCACTGGTGGTCCGTGAAGGTATTGCATGTGGTCCCTGACCATGCATTTCATGTAGGAAAGTGAAGATTTGTATTTAATCGACCACTAGTTGAGAAACCGTGCATTAAAGGGTCTACACCATGAATTTTAACTTTTTCTTCATTTTTGTGTGTTTTTGGTCTCCCCCACCTCTCTTCTGTTCCAACAAATACCCAACTTCGAGCATGCAGGCTTTCATAGGCTATCTGTGGTTTTCATGTAAATTGGTCTGAAAACAGTCCGTCAGATTTGTTCCCCCACCCTACGTCACGTCTGGGAACAATTCCTCCCGTTTTTCAGTTCTAACCAAAAAAAAAATTTAAAAAAAAAAAAAAAAAAAAAAAATTCATTTTTTTTTTTTTTTTTTACATTTTTTCTTATTTTTTTTTTTTTACTTTTTCCACACAGAACCAGGACATGACATGCATACAAACTGGCTCAATAGCGCCCCGTGCCAAACAGGACAATGTGGTATTGCAGGTGAAAGTGCTTTATAAGCCAGAGAGAAGTTAGTTGGAATGAGTATATCTGAGGCTTGATTTAGGCTCAAACCTTTTGAAAAACGTTTGAGGGACATAAACAATATGATATCAAATATTATTATTATTTTTTAAATTCATGGTGTAGCTCCTTTAAATGACCTGGTGACGCATGATGACGCCTCAGTGTTGTCAGTTACTGGGAAGTCGGGTGTCAAGAACTTCCACAGAAATGAGAGTTAGAATCTCAAGGGAAAATGGTTATTAGGTTATTAGGAAATGTCCCCGTAATCAATTGCAAGTGTCTGCTTGCTCATACAGCTGCAATGCATCAGTTTACATGAGTTTAATATGGAAGGTTAAGAGAACAGAATAAGGGAAACCATGGGAAAGGAATAGATCAGTGGTTCTCAATCTTTTTTGAGCTCTGGACCACTAGCATATCTCATTTAAATAATGGCTTTTAAGGGCTTGATTTAATTCACCTCGAATTAACAAATTCAATTAAGCCCTTTCACGATTTTTCAAAAATAGCAGATCTACAAGCTCATTGCGCGGCACTCGAGGCCCATATCCCCCCTCCCTACACAACAGTGGTACCCGGGTTGATTCTCAGCCAGGGTGGTGGTCCCTGGTTCATAAACAGCTGGTTTAATCTACACCCCTGGTGTAGATTATTATTATACATGGACTCTATAGTGTTTTGTCTTGTGTATTTCTTTCAGTCACATGGTGCAGTTTCAACTGTAACGTCAGACAATGACCGCCGGACTAACAATGTCCTATTGTCTGTAGTCCAGACAGTGACAGTACAGCATCCTGCATTGTATACCAACAGGATAACAGCGTACTGTACTATATATACTGTATACTGTACAGGACAGGACAGGACAGTGAAGAGGCACAAATGTTCAAATAAACATTCAAATTGTTGCTAGTGGTGGTTCCCATGTATTTTTACTTTACTGGAGTTTTCATTACTTTTACTTCTACTCCACTACGTCTCAGAGGCAAATATTATACTTTTACTCCATTACAATTATTTGAAAACTTTAGTTGCTTGTTTTTTTTATTATATTATTTTGATTATTATTACAAAACATATATTAACTACTTCCATCCTATATACATTTCGGCCCTTTGAAAATAGCCGATCTACAAGCTCGCGACGCATTGTGAGCTTGTAGATCAGCTATTTTCAAAATATTTTTTAACAATTCATATATTTGAAAACTTATGAAATGATACATTCTGCCTAATGAGTACTTTCTACTTTTGGTACTTTAAGTACATTTTGATACCAATACGTTTGTACTTTTACTCAAGTAAATGTTTTATTCCGGACTTTTACTTGTAACAGAATATTTCTACATTGCAGTATTGATACTTTTACTTAAGTAAAACATTTTAGTACTTTTTTCCACCACTGCCTGCATTGTATACTAGCAGGATAACAATGCACTGGACAGTGAAGAGGCGCAAATGTTCAAATAAACATTCAAATTGTTGCTAGTGGTGATGTTCCCATGGCTGGAACACTCACAAAGGGCTCGCATGCAGCGTTGCCAGATTCTGTGAGAGAAACAAGCAACCAGGTCTAAGAAAACGAGCCCAAAAGAAGCGACTATGGTTCCACATGAGCACTTTAACATATACATCAGCTAATTGAAAATAGCAGATCTACAAGCTCACAACGCGTCGCGATGTGACGCGTTGTGAGCTTGTAGATCGGCTATTTTCAAATAATATCTTGCGGGGA
Source organism: Gymnoscopelus microlampas (assembly GCF_963454915.1). Classification (NCBI taxonomy): domain Eukaryota; kingdom Metazoa; phylum Chordata; class Actinopteri; order Myctophiformes; family Myctophidae; genus Gymnoscopelus; species Gymnoscopelus microlampas. Next base: position 36,315,808 of record NC_139961.1, on the reverse strand, counting down.
AATTATAATAAGCAGATCTGGCAACCCTGCTTGCATGTGCTGGACAGGTGAGCAGCCATAAAGCAGAGAGGGGAGACACATGGCTCCACTGTGGCCTTCTAAAAATACACAGGTCTATTTTCAGATATATATACAGCTTACAGTAACAAAGAGATGGATGGTCACTACAAGATCTAGTGAGCTTGTAGATCGGCTATTTTTGTCACGTGACACAGTGCAAACTATAAAATATCAGAGAACTGGGGTTACGAAAGTAACCTTATGGATTGAAGGGACAGTTCACCCTCAAAATGACTTTTTTTCCTATCGATTAGTCACCCCATGGAGACTTGAATTCATGGATATTGTTTTAGTTTTTGTCGCATTCCTAAGCCAATAGTTTGATGACCGGCAGCCGTTCCGTAAGAGACACAAGGAGTCTCCTTTGTGTGTCCTACCGGAACCGCTGCTTACAGGTTCGCTGGTCATCAAACAAATTATTGGCGTAGGAATGCGTCAAAAACTAAAAGATATCGATGAATTCAAGTCTCCATGGGGTGACTAATGGATAGGAACAACATTTTTTTTCCGGTGAACTATCCCTTTTAAGCGGTTAAGAAAGAAAGTAAAAAAAATCTATAATACATATAGAAGTTTGAATGAAATTCCAGCAGTTTTGTGGTGTATTTGAAGTGTGTGTTGTGTCTTTCTCAGGTTATGCAGAAGCTGGGCAAAGCAGACGAGACCAGAGACACGGCCTTTGAAGAGCTGGTGGCTAACTTCAACAAACAGATGGTCAGAACGTCTTAACTCTCACTTTCTATGAACTCAGTACCAGTGGTGTAAAGTAACTAAGTACATTTACTCAAGTACTGTACTTAAGTACAATTTTGAGGTATTTTTTAGTTCAGTGGATTTCCAAGTGTTACTCCTAGGGGTGTGCCGATATATCGTCCCGCGATATATCGCGATACGTTTTCGCGACGATATGTATCGTTTTGGGGGAAAAAAATATCGTTTTTGAAATTTTTTTTTTTTTTTTTTTTTTTTTTTTTTTTTTACAATCATAATAATCAGACATGCAAACGGCCCCGAAGTGAAAAGAGTGACAACACGTTTTTTTTTCGGGTCAGGTGTCATACTATTTGGATTCAAAACGGCTATTGTAGCTGAAAAGCTACAAGTTTGCATGTCTGAATAATGCAAAAACAGAATTATTTGTTTGCATTTTCTTTTTTTCTCCTCCATATATTTTCATAATAAAAAAAGTGCGTATCGTATCGTATCGAAATCGTATCGAAGTTGTGAGCCAAATATCGTATCGTATCGTTTCGTGAAATTAGTGTATCGGCACACCCCTAGTTACTCCGCTTACATCTCAGAGGCAAATATTGTACTTTTACTCCACTACAATTATTTGACAACTTTAGTTACTAGTTACTTTGCAGATACATTATTATATTATGAAACATACATTAACCACTTCAGCCCTAGTTTATACAGAGGCTATTTGAAAATAGCCGATCTACAAGCTCACAACGCGTCGCATTGCGACGCGTTGTGAGCTTGTAGATCAGCTATACTGACTTTACTGGCTAGATCAGCTTTACTGTTGGTACTTTAAGTATATTTTGATACCAATACTTTTACTTTTACTCAAGTAATATTTTGAACACAGGCCTTTTTAAATGTGCATTGCTACTTTTACTTAAGTAAAATATCTGAGTACTTTTACCACCACTGCTTAATACTAGACATGTTTTTTGTTGTTGTTGCCTTTTTTTTGGTTCCCCTTCTTCCTCTTTACGGAAATGTACAGTATGCTATTTTTTGATCATAATGTAATATGCATGGCTGCATGCATTTCCTGTGAAGCACATTGAGTTTACATGTTTGGGAAATGATGGGGGCAAGTAGGGGTCCGGGACCCCCAGGTTTAAAGGGATAGTTCACCCACAATAAGACACTTTTTCTATCGATTACACACCCCATGGAGACATGAATTCATGGAGATTTTTTTTTTTTTTTGTCGCATTCCTAAGCAATCATTTGATGACCGGCAGTAGCTCCGGTAGGAGACTCAAAGTGTCAACTTTGAGTCTCCTACCGAAGACATTAGCATCTTTCTGCCCGTCATCAAATTATTGGCTCAGGAATGCAACAAAAACAACAAAAAAAACTCCATGAATTCAAGGCTTCATGGGGTGTGCAAATTGATAGAAAATAAGTCATCTTTTGGGTGAACTATCCCTTCAACCACTTTAACCCTATTTCATACTTTCAACTATTCATAGTTCAATATTCACCTGTTTCCTAGTTTGTGTGTTTTCCACTTCCTGTCGATTTGATCCAATGAAATCCAATGAAACTGGTCAGATGACCAATGATATCCAATGAAATCGACAGGAAGTGGAAAACACACAGCCTAGGAAACAGGTGAATAGGATCTAGAAGTTCACAACTCGTCTTGAGGCGGGCGCATTGTGAGCTCGTAGATCAGCTATTTTTGAATACGTTTTGAAAAACTGTTTTAACAACACAAATGTCTTATGGGGGGTCCCTAGCACACATACCTATTCATTTGAGGGTCTTTGACATGAAAATGTTTGAGAACCCCTGACAGGAATTAACAACATGACTCTTGCTCACACATGTGTGTTTGCGTGTCCAGATGGAGGGCACTAAATTGCAGAAGGACTTGAAGGCTTACCTCGTAGCAGTTAAAAGTAAGAATCTATCTGGTCTGTGAGAGTGTTTTGTGATAAGTATGTTGCCTAACAGTCTTATGGGCTATTTTGCCATGTGTCTGTGTGCCACGTAGGGCTGTCACGATTACAAATTCAACCCATTAAGACCTGGAACGCATCTGTGTCATTTTTTGATTTGAGCTAAAAAAGCATTATTTTACACTTTGGCTATTCAAAAATAGCAGATATACAAGCTCATAGCACGGCACCGAGTGCCGCGCTATGAGCTTGTAGATCTGCTATTTTAGAAAAAACGAGAACAAATTTGCTAATCTTTGAATATATATATTTTTAAAGCGAACATTTGTAACTCAAATCTTTTCTTCTGGTGGGGCCCTGGAACAACATATTTTGAGATGGGGGTCCGTGGCCAAATACATATACATTTTGGGCTCTTTGACGTGAAAAGGTTTGAGCACCACTGACATAGCAACATGTTTTTTTTTCAAAAACTGTTAGTATTTAGAAGACATTTTGTTGAATCGGAACCTCAGGTCTTAATGGGTTAAAGGTGTAGTGAAATGAAAAATATGTTTTTCACACTTTTAGAGCATATCCGTGGTCATCATATGGGCATACCTAACAATAGATGCCAAAAAAAAAGAAAAAAAAACATTTTCGTGTATTTTTACATCTAAAGTCCCTAAAAAGCCAATCTTAATTACTTCCTGTAAACGAAAACGTGCTGCGTGATGACATAATACAGCCTTCACGAATATAAATGAATCTTGATTACATGCACCTGTTAGATTCCCATAGCTGCACGTTCTTCAAACACAGCTGATTTTAATTACAGAGATACTCCGTTTTGAATCTCATTGAAGAGGAGTGTATTACTCATTTTAAACTTCATATGCACACTAAAATATGTATCTGAAAACATTATAGGTTAGAAATAAGCCAGGTAGTTGCAAACGTGCTTCACTGGCCGTCTCTCTCTCACTTGTAAACAAACACTAGCCGTGTGCCAGCACGGCTGAAGTGATTGAAATCCAACGTCCCATAGCCTGAAGGGATGGGACCTTCTGATTGGTTTAGAGTCGTTGAGCCGACGTTTCGGGCTGAACCTTCAAAATAAAATGACCGAAAATGTCACTTCAGTGCGTCTTTAAGTTGACGATTAATTGTCACTCAAATAATTGTGATAAACGATTTAATTGTGTGTTTGGCCATTGAACGCTGGAACATTATGAAGCCTTTTAGGCTTCGTAATCAAAAATTGCACAGGGCAGATATGACCAATAACTATGCAAAGAAATATGCAAAGAAATTATTGACATATTTAATCATTTTATGCATGTTAAAATAGCAGAAATAGCTGCTCTTTAAGCTTACAACGTTACGCGTTGTAATTAAGCTTGTAGATCATCTATTTCTGCTATTTTAATATTTGAAAATATGTGACAAAATTTCAACATGTAGACGACTATGACGATTATGCAAAAATGAATTGCGATTATCTCAAATAATTGCGATTAGACGATTATGTAATAATTGTGACAGGCCTAGTGCCACAGAGACCTTTAAGTAATAGTGTCCGCGTACTGAGGCAGTAGTTTATTGTATTAATGTGGAATCATTTTTCCATTTTGGTATGCATGATTAGCGGCAAAGAATGCACTCTCACTTTGATCGAATTATAAACTGAACTCTCTCTCTCTCTCTCTTTCTCTTTCTCTCTCTCTCTGTCTCTGTCTCTGTCTCTGTCAGCCATGCACGAGGCATCGCGAAGACTACAGGATTGTCTGGCAGATATGTACGAACCTGAATGGTTTGGCAAGGAGGAGATGGATTCCATGGCAGAGGTGAGATGAAAGGCAATGTTACTCTCTCTCGCTCTGTCTCTCTCTCTCGCTGTGTGTGTGTGTGTGTGTGTGTGTGTGTGTGTGTGTGTGTGTGTGTGTGTGTGTGTGTGTGTGTGTGTGTGTGTGTGTGTGTGTGTGTGTGTGTGTGTGTTCAGCAAAAATAACACGTTTTCAAGCAGGAGAACACAACACAATTGTACGACGAAGTATAAATCATGGGCTTGAGCCATGACGCTTATGAGTGGGTCTTCCTGTTTGAGTGTTCGATAGAGACGGAGAGAGAGACACCGAGACACAGAGAGAGCGAGAGAGAGAGAGAGTCACGGGGCTCAAATGAATGTACAATAATTCATGAGGGTATTTTATGTCTAAGGATCTCCTAAGTCAACCCCACTTTCTGATCCCTCTTGGAGAACGACAGCAAATCACAACAATTCTCTTCTCCTCTCCTCTCCTCTCCATCTCATTCCAGTTCTATAACTCACTCACATCTTCAGTGGCTTATCTTTTCTGTTTTCATCACTGCATGTTTCTCACCTTCCTTCCAACGCCCTCCATGCATCCACAGGAGATGATAGAGAAAGAGATGGATTATAACTTGGAGGTAAAAGACAGCTGCCCTACCCCTGCCCTTCTTCTTCTGTGGTTAATTACAAGTTGCAGCTGCCCTACCCCTTCTTCTTCTGTGGTTAATTACGAGTTGTAGCTGTAGCTGCCCTACCCATATTCTTCTTCCGGTGGCTAATTACAATGCGTTTTGGCTGCCCGACAGATTTCTTCTTCAGCGGCTCTTTCCCTACGCCTTCTTCGGTGGTTAATTGTTCTAATGAGCTGTTCGGCTACTAACACCCAGTAGATTTACAAACCCACTCAGATCTTTGCTAGTTAGACTTAGGTGTACATGCCTTTTGAAACTCTGTGTGTGTGTATGTGTGTGTTTGTCTTGCAGGAGACAGATGTGCTATGGACAGACTATCACGACAAGATCACAGACAACCCTGTGATCTCGATGGACACTTACCTCACCCAGTTCCCTGAAATTAAGGTGTGTGTGTGTGTGTGTGTGTGTGTGTGTGTGTGTGTGTGTGTGTGTGTGTGTGTGTGTGTGTGTGTGTGTGTGTGTGTGTGTGTGTTCTAGTTTTGATCTGGAATGCAGCTCATGACCAATGTGTCATGTATTGTGTGTCTATCTCTGCCATGCTATCACTATATAATTCACAGCAGATTTGTCTGGCCCCGATCGGTTGTTTGGATTGGATTTCGCTGCCCCTGAAGTTGTGGGGCACCAATCAGGGCCCATTATTTAAATATATGGCGGGTTTATCTTTTTTTTTTTAAATGCCTCTGGTTTAACCCATTAAGACCTGACGCGATTCTTTAAAAAAATCTAAATCCTAACAGTTTTTGGAAAGAAATCTAAAGCATTTTTTTCTAGGCTATTTTCAAATAGCCTAGGTATAAATTAGGGCTAAAGTGGTTAATGTAATGTAATAATTTATATCTACAAAGTAACTAGTAACTAAAGTTTTCAGATAATTGTAGTGGAGTAAAAGTACAATATTTGCCTCTGAGATGTAGTGGAGTAGAAGTAAAAGTATACACAATTGGAAATACTCTAGTAAAGTAAAAAAATAAATAAATAAATTACAGTACAGTACTTGAGTACATGTACTTTAAATCCACTGTTTAAAACATGTCTCTGTGCCCCCGCAGGCCCGTATAGCAAAGCGTGAGAGGAAGATGACAGACTTTGACAGCGCCAGACATCACTTTGCTTCAGTACAGAAAGGGAAGAAGAAGGACGAAGCCAAGATCGCCAAGGTACAGTGACAGTGTGTGAGAACACTGGTGTTTGTATATTGACTGCTATGCATTTTCTTTATGTATAAAGAACATAAGTGTAGGGGCACGGTGGCGCAGTCGGTAGCGCTGTCGCCTCACAGCTAGAAGGTCCTGGGTTCCATTCCCGCCGGGGACGCTGTCGGCGCTGGGGGGCGTGTCTTCTCCTCCGCGTCATCAGCGCCCATACCCTAGGTGGGGTTGGCGAAAGGGCCTACTCTGTGTGGAGTATGTTCTCCCTGTGTCTCCTAGGGTAGCTAATAACCTCACAAAAACATGCAGTAATCCTGGTCGCTATACCGCCTCCCCCATGACAGCCGGGGCGCCTGATGGAGGGGAAAGGAACTGGTTGGAATAACGTGTCCCTTCCACGCGCTACGTCCTACCGGGGAAACTCCCCCCTGTCAGGTGACAAGAAGGCCAGTTGGCTCTCATGCATTGAAGGAGGCGTGAGCTCGGCCCTGGGCTCCCTAGGCTGGTGGGGGGAGTGTAGCGCCCAGGATCACTTAGAAAATTGGCACCGGGTGAAAAAAGGGCTACAAAATCGTGGGATAAAAAATGTATTAAAAAAAAAGAACATAAGTGTGTGAACAGGAATTCGAGTGACTGTTTACATGAATGTGTGTGTGGTGATGGACTTTGTGTTCCCTTGCATAATACATGACATAATTTACCTTTTATAATTGAAAGCTGGCGCTTGTCTGGCGTTCTTCTCGATTACTAATCTAGTAGCTTATTATTAACATGCCTGTTGGTCTTGCATTGTCGTCTCTCTGTTCCACTTTTTACCTTTGTTCTTCTATGCCTCTCTCTCTCTCCTATCTCTTCAACCCTATTGTCACATCACAGTTTTACAGGTGTAAAAAAGTGCGTGAAACTCTTTTGCCGTACACGTTCCCATTAGCGGTTTTCAGGAAAGAGGGAAGAGAATCGAGATTGAAAGAAAAATAAGGAACATAGATGAGAGGTGTCAAATATTCCTAATAGGAGTAGAGTAAATGTATCCGTACATAAGGTGCATGGTTATAAGAACTGGAATGAGGCAGTTCAAATAGCAGCAGACACAGTAACTGATATATACACAAGGTGCATATAGTTTAAAGCAGTGGGTTTCAACCTTTTTCATGCCAAGGACCCCTAAATTGAAATACATTTGACCCCCATCTGAAACTGTTGTGCCAGGGACCACCAGAAGCAAAGATTTGAGCTAAAAATGTTCGCTTTAAAATATATATATATTCAAAGATATGCACACATTTTCAAGATTTTTCAAAAATAGCAGATCTACAAGCTCATAGCGCGGCACTCGGTGCCGCACTATGAGCTTGTATATCTGCTATTTTTTGAATAGCCAAAGCTAAGTGGTTAAAATGATTGTGACGCTATGTTAACTAACTTTGCTGGGGACCCCCTGGTACCCCATTAAGGACCACTGGTGGCCCCCGGACCACTGGTTGAGAACCACTGGTTTAAAGCACTGTTTCCCAAACACTGAGGTTGGGATCCATGGGTGATTGTTGACACTGAGAGTGAGATTGTACTCCTGACACCAAAGTGTCACTGATCTGACCCAGTCTCATCGGCTCCTGTGTTGAGGGTCAGGGGCTCTGAAGTGACGTTGCCTATTCTCACCACTTGGTGGCGGTTTTGTCTGGAGGTTCCAGGTATCCGGTTGCACATGCTGGCATGCAGGCCTAGGTATCTCTCTTGTGTTAAACTTGGCAGGGACTATTTTTGTTGAATGCTGAGCTGTAGTCCACGAAAAGCATATACAGTACGTACAGTTTTTGTTCTCCCCCCCTCGCTCATACAGGCGAGAAAGGGCGATGTGAACGGCCCTGGCATTGTCGGTGGATCTGTTAAGACGAGTCCAACGAGGCATGGGAAGAGATGGAATCTCTCACCAGCCTCTCAAAGCTTTTGCTGACAATAGTGGCGAGGGCGGCAGGTCTCCAGTCATTCAGTCATGTTACCTTGGGAGTGCTTTGGGGACACGGGCGCAGTGGCGGCCATTTTGAAGCCTGCGGCGGGGACCACAGCCTGAGGGCAGAGGGAGAGGTTGAAAATATCCACAAAAAAACTCCTGCCAGGTGGTCCGTATACATACTTTGAGAATGCGGAAATACTTTGGGGTAATTTACGATTCTGTCCCTATTGGTACGTACATAACTCGAACGGCGCTGAGTCGGTTCTGGCGGTCTTCGCAACGTTTGGCACGGCGACTCGCTCGCCTAACGTCTCGCTCGAAGGTGCCTCTCGTTGCTCTAGTCCGCCACTAACGGCGCGCCTCCGACGTTGTAACAGTTTTTTGGCCAACTACTTCCTAACTTAATAATAGGGGCTGAAGTCTGTTTTCACCAAACAGGCCGAGTGGTCCGCCTTGCTGGGGGCGATTTTTTTTACAATTATTGTATGAAAAATAAACTGCGCGATGTGAAGGATTCGATCCCAAGGCACATGGATTAATAGGCTAACACTTTGACACGTTGACGCCACGGTGCCACCTGGTATTTCGGGGGTTTTGGGAGTAATTTAAAGCGGTCGGCCCATGTGAGAGGAAGTTCCGCAGAAGGGGGAGTCGCCGAGATACTACTACGACCCGTAGTGGCAAAAGCTGGTGCGCGGGGCGCTGACACTGGCAGGTTGGTGTTGGTCTCCTTGGGTGGTGCTAATGTAACGCCCGGGATCGAACCCGGGTCTCCCGCAGGCAACGGCTTAACCGCTAGACTAGAGGAAATTCCCTGTAGCCCGGGGGGAGGTATAGATATTAGGCTTCTAGGTCATCAGGCTGAGGCTGTGAGCCACTCTGCTGCACTGACACCTACTGGCTGGTTGGTGTACTGTAGGTGGCGTTCTCACTTCTCTTATCTTTTCTCTTTCCGCTCCCATGCTTATTTTCCCTCGTTCTCTCTCTTTCTACTTTTACTTTTCTCTCCTTCTCTCTCTCTCTCTGCTCTGCTCTGTTCTCCTTGCTTTCTTCTCATTGTCCTTCCTGCATGCTGCATGTCTAGCCGACTGCCCTGTTGGAAATGGCCGCTCCGAGCTGGGCCCAGGGTTTAATCTCAGCCCACGCCGTGGCTCAGACTAACTTGTCAAGAAACCAGGTGAAATTAATACTTACTAAAAAAGAAATGACTTGAAGGTGGTGTAAGTTATATCTTTTGGTTAACACAAAAAAGTTTGGATATAGACTAAATACATTTTCATCCAATCAGGAGAGAGAACCCATTCATCAGCTTAAATTCTATAGTGTTCAGTTCCAATTGTGTCTGCTCATATTTCTTGTTACATCACTTCCAATTTCACTAGTTTATCCTGTCTCCTGTATGAGGTGGTCTCTCTCCTGATTGGATAAAATTGGTATCCCGATCTGAAAAATATATTTTCTACTATAGAGCTGAAGAGATGGGGAGACGATGAACGATTACTATCGGAATATAAAGCTATTTAACACTTATTTTAACAGAAACATATCACTTACACCAACATTAATGTTACATGCATGCTCCTGCTAATCAATCTCCCCCCGTTTCTGTTTCTGACTTAATAACTGTCTCCCCCCGTTGACAGTGACACCACGTAATGTCTGGTAGAAAAAAAGTGCATTAAAGGGATAGTTCACCCCCAAAATGACTTTTTCTATCGATTAGTCACCCCATGGAGACTTGAATTCATTTCAGGCAATTTTTTAGGTTTTTGTTGCATTCCTAAGCCAATGATTTGATGACCGGCATCGGTTCCGGTAGGAGACACAAAGAGTCTCCTTTGTGTCTCCTACCGGAACCGCTGCCTACCGGTCCGCTGGTCATCAAATTATTGGCTTAGGAATGCTTATATATCTATGAATTCAAGTCTCCATGGGGTGACTAATCAATAGAAAAAAACTTTTCTTTTGGGGTGAAATATCCCTTTAAAATAATTCTTATAGTACTTTTAACCACATAACTTTTATCAGCATAACTTAGCTGTGTGCTTTACTTATTTCAATTTCCTTGTTTATGTTTGAAACAAGAGACATGTAGTAACGTTTGATATGATAGGATTCACTCTGTTCTGGTTCTGCATCTAATCGTTGATAAATACTTATAATGATGGTTGTTGTTTTCACACTTCTTCTGGGTGTGTGCGTGTGCGTGTGCGTGTGCGTGTGCGTGTGCGCGTGTGCGTGTGCGTGTGCGTGTGCGTGTGCGTGTGTGCGTGTGCGTGTGCGTGTGTGTGCGTGTGTGTGTAGGCGGAGGAGGAGCTGGGAAGAGCTCAGAAGGTGTTTGAGGAGCTGAACGTGGAGTTGCAAGACGAGCTCCCCACCCTGTATGACAGGTACTACTACAAGAGACATTCATTCACAAAACGCTTCTTAGACTCTTCTGGCTTTTTGTTCTTGAGAGGAGCAGAGGATTATGAAAAACCAACTCCCCGTAATTTAGCACCCCACGTCTGCCGGATGATGAATGCCAATTAGACTGCTTAAATTGGATGCTTGCTCAGGTAGACATGCCCTGACAACACCATGAAACACACGCACGCTTAAATGTACCAAAACATTTTGTTGTTGATTTGAGGTTTGATACTAAATGATAATGATTTTGCACAAAGAATAAGAATAACCATCCCGAGCAGGGGCGTCAATTGGGTATGGTAAGGTATGGCAGGTGCCATACGTTGCCATACCTAACCCCAAATAAATCATGAATAGTAGCCTAATGCAGGTGTAAGACCATTGTGTTTGTATTGTGTCATAGTTATAATGCATCGCTTTCTATGCATTTCGGGGGTTTTGCGGCGTTTGACCCCCCAACAAAAATAATTCTGCCGCGCGGCTTTGCCTTTCCAACATGTTTCCAAACACGTACATTTTAATCATACCAATCGTTTCATTGTCCTCGGAATCATATTCTATTCTTGGGAGTATTTTACGTAATATTTCATATCACCATGCAACATTATTATTTATTATTATTATTATTATTATTCTCATTTTGTGTGTGTGTGTGTGTGTGTGTGTGTGTGTGTGTGTGTGTGTGTGTGTGTGTGTGTGTGTGTGTGTGTGTGTGTGTGTGTGTGTGTGTGTGTGTGTGTGTGTGTGTGTGTGTTTGTGTCCAGTCGTGTTGGCTTGTATGTTAACACATTCCAGAGCATGGCAGGATATCAGGAGATGTTCCACAAAGAAATGGGGAAGGTGAGACAGAATGTTTTCTGCTTTGTGCGTGTGCGACTGTGCGCGTGTTTGTGTGTGTGCGTGTGCGTGTGCGGCCATGTGTAATCTCTGCTCCTCCCTGTGTGTCTCCAGCTGAGCCAGAACCTGAATGACATCATGACCAAACTGGAGGAACAGAGAGATGCAAAGTACGTAACAGCCGTCCTCTTGTAAAGTCACATGTAACTGCTGTCGGGCATTAGTGTTTGATTTTGACACCAAATTTTGATTTAGTTTTAGTCACAGTCTTTTCAATAAAATTCCATTTAGTTTTAGTCATATTTTAGTCACCAGAAATGTTTTAGTTTTTGTCTAGTTTTAGTCAACTAAATATAAGATTTTAGTCGACTAAATCTGCAGTTGATGTAGTCGACTAGCTCGAATAGCGCGGCACCGAGTGCCACGCTATGAGCTTGTATATCTGCTATTTTTGAATAGCCAAAGTGTAAAATAATGCTTTTTTTTTGCTCAAATGAAAAAGTGACACAGATGCGTTCCAGGTCTTAATGGGTTTAAACCCTAGAATGACACAGTGCAGTCAGTAATGTGCTCATACCAACCCCTCTGCAGAAAGGCTGGTAAGGCAGCAGAAATAACAGAAGATTCTGGGAAGAGGTAATTGAACCGCCCCGCCCCCGAACAGCCAATGAGACTCATGCGTCTTATTATTAACCATGCGTCCTGGTTAGTTGCCGTGTGTCTTGACTCCTCGCTTCCGATTGGTCCTCGCAAGTCTCACTGCAGGGGCCAGGGGTTGTGTTTTGAAGTGGCCCAGCATGCTTGACATGAGCCACATGTTGATAATCAGTGTTGTCCTGCAGAATTTCCTAATTAACACAATGTCACCCAGAGAGGACATTATGGAAGTGCATTTGTCCAAATTTGTAATAATAAATACCACATTGAAATGAATGAATAAATAAAAATTGCGTCGAGCAATTAGGCAACCATAGGTCAATTGGGTAACCATAGACACAATAATGTATCTATTTCATTGTGTGTGTGGTTTATATCCTTCCCCTTTGACGTTTTTATTTATGTCATTGTAATTTGTAAGTATCACATTTTTGGACCACTTGGCTTCCATAGTTACTAACATGCTCTGTACATGTGGTTGTCTGTATCCTGAATCCGTTCAGAAAAACTGATTGGCACATCAAAACATTTCACAGGAGTTAATTTGCTCTGCATCATCATTGGGTGATGATTTGATATCGCTTGATATGAAGTAGGCTATAGGCTATGAGGTTCCTTCAAAGAACTGACATAGTGTGGCAACAACCCTGCATTAAATGATTAACAAAGTGCCACGGTTATAACTAAAACGATAACAAAAACTAGATGTGAAAAGATAGCATTGGTAGTTAACTAACTAATACAAATGAGGCTGAAACTGTACGTGTTTGCAAAACTAACCGCAACAAACTAGACTCATAGAAACTAAACTAATTTATTATTTTTTGTCTTTGTCTGTGTCAAGTTATTTCATTGTTATTTTCACCGCGACGCATTGTGAGCTTGTAGATCTGCTATTTTCAAAATATGTGTATACATTTGAAAATTTGTGAAATGGAACCTTATGCATAATGAGTACTTTTGGTACTTTTAGTATATTGTGATGCCAATACAGTCCTTTTACTCAAGTCAATTTTGAATTCCGGATTTTAACTTGTTAACAGGGTATTTCTACATTGCAGTAATGATACTTTTACTTAAGTGAAACATGTGAGTACTTTGTGAGTACTTTGTCCTGTGCAGTTTGGGTGCCACGCTGTGCCCAAACACAGCTAAACACTGTTGTTGTTGTTGCTGCTGTGTGAGACTGAAGTCGCCTGTGCACTGTGTTTGTAGCTCTCTGGTGCCATCTTGTGGTATTAATGATGTACTTAACTTGTCATGCAATGTCGGTCAGTAATTGTCCCCTCCCCCTTCTGTCTCTCTGTCAGTGAGGGAGCCAATCACAGAGAGTCTGCTGACTCACCACCAAAGGTACAGTATGATCAAATGAAAGCCTCTTGTAACTGTCACTGTCTGTGGGACGTTGTTGTTATAACAAAGTCATAAACAGTGTTGCCCCAAGAATGGGTCGTGCAACCATTTCGTCATGCAACCATATTTTTATGGGTTGTGAGAGTGTATCCCTTTTGTTTTCCTTTTTTTTTACGTTTCCTATATATATTTGTTTTCATTATTATTTTAAAAGATTTTCACAAATAAGAATATCTAGCTTTGCTTTCATAAAAAAAAATGTTATTCAAAATAATGTATACACATTTTTCCCTTAAAAAACGAAAACGAAAAAAACAAAAACAAAAACAAGTTATTAATTTAAATAATACTTTTGTAAGTTTGGGTTCCGTGAAGACAACAAAATGATCTTTTGGGTCTCAGCTGAAAACGTTTGGAAACACCTGATACAAAAGATCAAATATAGAGTTTAGCTGCTATCCAGCAGTACAGTCACAGTGTTCTGCTGCTGTGCTGACCAGCCAGTCGCTTCATTGGAGTAAAATGGGGGTTCTTGCACAAGGGCATCTTGACAGTAGATATTAAGGGAAGGGGAGAGTGGGTGTGATTCTCTCCCCTGCACAGCTGGGGTTTCTGAGCAGGGGATTCAAACTGGCAATCCCTCTTGTCCATCTCCTCAAGTTTGCTTAACTAACCTGTAGGCGATCAGTATTGTGTGCTTGAGTACTACTGTTTGGATAATACTACTGTAATGCTGCTATTGATTTATACTATAGAGCACCGAAGTCTGACGTAATTTACACATCCTACCTGGGTCGCGTTTTTCCCCCCCGTTCTGAATTCCCATAGACGTGTTTAACATCGCGTCAAATAAGAACTGTGTTCTAAAAATAAACAAATGACCCCGGCATTTTTACTCTTATGGATATGAACCATCAACTGACGGTGAGAAAACGCTAATGTTACTTCTGACGAATTAGTTACATTTTCGCCAGAAACAGACTGTATCAAATATGAGTGACTGACTATCATAAACGATACAGAACCTCCTCCCTGACAATATCGGCGAGACGGTTTGTTTATTTTTGGACCACAATTCTTATATGGGACGATTCTAAGATGACCCAATGTTATTCTCCATAGAGAAATTACTTCACGAACCAGGGGATGAACGAGTGACGTCAGGACTTCTGTACTCTATAGTACTCATTTTGATACTATGTAGTCCCCACTACTACTACTACTATTACTTCTACTACTAATAATAATAATAATAATAACAGTAATAACAATACAAAACGTCAACACTTACAACTATCAAGTTGTGGTTACTAACTGCATGGTGTGTGTGCGTGTGTCCGTGTGCGTGTGTGTGTGAGTGTGAGTGTGCGTGCGTGTGTGCGTGTGTGTGTGAGTGTGCGTCCGTGCGTGGGAACCTCACTTCTTGTGCATGCACGCATGTGGATGTGTGTGCATGGGTGTCTGTCTGCATGCATGCGTCTGTGTATGTGTGTGTGTGTATGTGCGTGCGCGTGCATGTGTACCCCCTCAGAGGCCCCGTCAGCCCAGTCTGAGGCCCGGTCCGCCTCCAAACCGGCCGCCTCCACGTCCGACCTCCGCCCCCCCCAACCAGGATGAAGACGACCTTTCTGGCGACGAGGCTTCTTCGCCGCCCGACGCGTACACGCACCCTGTCGCCGCGGCGGCGGCGGCGGCGCCGCAGGTCAGCAGGTCACCTCTCTCCTGTCAGGGTCGCACACAGCCCCTCTCTAGAGGCCCATTTACCACCAAAAGAACGTTGGTTCTCCTCAGAACTGGTTCCGTTCTAGAACCGTGGCGCTTTCACGGAAACCTGGCCGCAAACCGTTTGGTACACAAATCCTACAAATGGTCTCCTAAGTAGGCGCCGGCGTCTGGCGACAAATCTCGCAAACGGCCTATGTTTACCTGCTAGATCCCGCGAGAGTGTGTTGCTGGGACAGAGAAATGTTGATATTAACCCATTAAGACCTGAGGCCTAAATCCTAAAAAAGATATTAAAAAAATATATTAAAAAATGATTTTCACAATTTTTCAAAAATAGCAGATCTACAAGCTCATAGCGCGGAACTCGGTGCCACGCTATGAGCTTGTATATCTGCTATTTTTGAATAGCCAAAGAAATGTAAAGGTCTTAATGGCTTAAAGTAGATTTTCTCCTGATTTGTCTCCCTGAAAAGGGCATTTTAGTATGAAAATCTTGGGAATCTTGTGTGGCTTGTGACGATCGGGTCCCTGCTCTCAGCTAAGGGGTCCTTGGCCTGAAAAACATTGAAGACCCCCTAGGCTAGTGGATAAGACGTTTGGCTTCAGTGAACCTTTCCATGCGGGAGACACGGGTTCAAATATCAGGCGTGGCACAGGTCTCTCTCACTGAGACTTTTCTTTTTGAACCGCACCCTCATCTCTGTTTCTATTTGTTACCGCTGCACGGAAAAGGCGCCGTCTTGGGATTCATGGGAGGTAAGCATGTCCTGCTGTAAACAATAAACATCTTGTATCATGTGGAATTCATCCACTAGCCTAGCATGGCCAGACTAATATCACTGCGTTGATATTAGCCTGGAATCTCTGTGTGGAACCTGCATTTCCGAGGGGCAAATTAAAAAAATGCCTCTGGTGATAAAACCGTATGTATGAAAGAAAGCTCTTTTCCTATAGTAATAAACGTCTTTTGTCACCCTCCCTCTCTTGGTTTTGTGACACCCTACGCAAACCCTGATCTGCGTCTCCCATTATACCCTTTAAACCTAAATTCTCCTTTGGGGGCTGGGCGGGGCGCCGCAATTGCCCCCCCCATCATGTCAACCTTATCCCACACCCACCTGCGCCTTCCATTCCATCCAAACCCCATCCTTCCCTATTATTATGCCTCGTCCACCAAAAAAATACCCCAAAAACCCAGACCTCCCAGCCGGAGCAGCCCTCCTCCGCGGGGCAGGATGACGATGAGTACCAGTACCCCCCTCAGGAAGCTCAAGGCGGCTGGGACGACGAGGGCACGTCGTCGTCAGCAGCAGCAGCCCCCCAGGCAGGGTCTGGCTGGGACGATGAAGAAGAGACGCCCCCTGGCGAGCCCAGGGAAGCCTGGAACGAGGGTGGCGCTCCGCCTGAATCCTACGCACAGGCCAACTGGGATGATGAGGCAGGGCGGGAAGGCTGGGGTCTGAATAGAGTAGAAGTAGAACACTGGTTCTCAACCTTTTTTTAATTTAAGGACCAAACTTTGGTTACTTTATTTCGGTTATAGGGTTAGGGTTAGGGTTAGGTTATTTAATTCTTATTTTTGCCTGATTTTACTGATTTATTATCAAAAGAATTAACAAAACTAGACCATACCCGGTCGGCGCAGCGCATCCGTGGGGGGATATGCGCACATGATCTGGCAACCCGGGAGGCAGTTCGTCCCATAGCTGGGCAGCCCCGTAACCATGGCGACAGTGTTTGACACAAAAACGCTAATAAGAAGCTAAGATTTGATGAAATTGAAAAACGGGCTTCACAGTTGCGTTCAGATCGTAATGGTCAATGGCTGTGTGCAAAATCAGAGCAATTGGTCCAGCCAGTGAGGAGAACCGGGTATCTTCACTCACGTACTCACCACCACTACAGAGGTTACTAGAATTATAGTATGATAATGCTGCGCAAATATATTATATATATAATTTGCACAATTCCCAGAATTTCCCAGCATAACATTTGGGAAGGCTTAGCCTACCCTAGCCTTCATTACCACGCCCAGTGTTGCCAGATTCTGCGAGAGAAACGAGCAACCAGGTCTAGGAAAACCAGCCCAAAAGAAGCGACTATGGTCCACATGAGCACTTTAACATATACATCAGCTATTTGAAAATAGCCGATCTACAAGCTCAAGCTTGTAGATCGGCTATTTTCAAATAAAATCTTGCGGGGAAATTATAATAAGCAGGTCTGGCAACCCTGTACCCGCCGCCTATGGTCGCCGGACCCCGCGTTGAGAACCAGTGGAGCAGAAAACATTACAGTAAAGTTGTCAAATAATTGTAGTAGAGTAAAAAAGTATAATATTTGCCTCTGAGATTTACTGTAGTGGAGTAGAATTAAAAGTATTGAAAATTGTAAACACTGAAGAAAGTAAAAAAGACCTCAAAATTGTACAGTTCTTGAGTACACGTACTTAGTTAATTTACACCACTGACAGGGTTTCCCAAACCTTTTCAGCTCGAGACCCAAAACATACGTACATTTGGTGTCTCCCTGTCACACAAACTTACAAAAATACATTATGAATCAAAGAATTGTTTTACAAAATGTTTGCATTTTTTTAATCGTTAATCTTGAAAATCCTTTGAAATATTAATTTTAAAGGACAACTTTGTCTTTTTACAACCAAGGTTTATATTTTAGCTTGTAATTAAAGTAAATAAAAGATGAGTGTTCTTTTTTTTAAACTTGTAAACCTGTGATGTGACAATAAACCTGATTCTGATTCTGATTTTTTCATTTACTGCTTTCTATAGTTTTAGCAATTTTCGCGATATTTTTTACAGTGAGCGGGGGCATTCTGTCCGGTGGCTAAATATGCCTTTTTTTTTTTTTTTTTACTATAATTTTTAGCCCACGATTTTGTAACCCACATTTTTTCACCCAGTGCCAATTGCCTATGTAATCCTGGGCACTACCTACCCTCTGCCAGCCTAGGGAGAGCCCAAGCTGAAGCTCATGCCTCCTTCAATGCATGAGGAGCAAGCAGGCCGCTTCTTATCACCCGACAGGGGGAGTTTCCCTGGTTGGACATAGCGCGTGGAAGGAACACGTTATTCCAACCAGTTCCCTTCTCCTCCATCAGGCGCCCCGGCTGACCAGGGGGAGGCAGTATAGTGACCAGGATTACTACATGTTTTTGTGAGGGTATTAACTACCCTAGGAGACACGGGGAGAACATGCAAACTCCACACAGAGTAGGCCCTTTCGCCAACCCCACCTAGGGTATGCCTTTTTTACACAATAAAAAACGTCCTGTGGTCTTTGATGGCCAGATGTGAGTTATTGGGGGCTAGAAGAGCTACTGTAAATAATAAAAAGGAAACGCAGGGTTATTGTGTAAAAAAATACATATTTAGCCACCTGACAGAATGCCCCCGCCCACTGTAAAAAAGATCACGGAAATTGCTAAAACTAAAGAAAGCAGTACATTTAAAAATGATAACACTCACTTTTATTTACTGTAATTATAATCTAAACCATAAACCTTGGTTGTAAAAAAACAAAGTTGTCCTTTAAGCAAATGTGGGAAACGCACTTTCTTTTTTTAATTATATATATATATTATATTATATAATAATATTACCATTTCTGGGATTTCCTTCCACATTTTAACCAGATGTCTTCTCGTTCTCTCCTGGTGTAGGAGGTGGTGACCAACGGTTCCGACGGAGAATTACCACCAGGATTCGTCTTTAAGGTCGGATTCTTATCTGCTATTTGTAACTCAAATCTTTGCTTCTGGGGGGGGGGGGGGGGGGGTCCCTTGAACAAAATATTTTGAGATTGGGGTCCGCGGCCAGATGCATATCTAAAAATTCTAACCGTATGTTGCTATATCAGTGGTGCTCCAACTTTTCCATGTCAACGACCCCATGATGTATTTGGCCGCGGTCCCCCACCTGAAAATATGTTGTTCCAGGGACCCCCAGAGGCACAGATCGGAATTTAAAAAAAATCCCTTTAAAACACATATATGTATATTCAAAGATTTGCACAAATCTTCCACGATTATTATTTTTTTTGCAGATCTACAAGCTCATAGCTTTGCACTCTGTGAGCCTGCAGATCTGGCATTTTTGAATAGCCAAAGAAATCTTAAGATTGCACAGATGCGTTCCCGGTCTAAATGGGTTAAATATGGTCCAATGTTTTGAATAATAAAGACATTTCCAAGTCCTTAACCCATTAAGACCTGGAACTGTGTCATTTTTAGATGTGAGCTAAAAAGCATTATTTTACACTTTGGGCTATTCAAAAATAGCAGATCTACAAGCTCATAGCGCGGCACCGAGTGCCGCGCTACGAGCTTGTAGATCTGCTATTTCGGAAAAATCGTGAAAATGTGTGCAAATGTTCTGAATACATATATATTTTTAAAGCGAACATTTTTAACTCAAATCTTTGCTTCTGGGGGTCCCTGGAACAAAATATGTTGATGGGGGTCCGTGGCCAAAAACACATAATTTTGGGGGTCCTTGACATGAAAAGGATTGAGAACCACTGATATAGAAACATAAGTTTTTCAGAATACTGTTGAGATTTAGGAGACATGTAGAATCGGCTTCAGGTCTCAATGGGTTAATATCTAAAAACAAACCCTAATCTAAAAGCTATACGTTCTGTGTATCGTTTGTCCAGGCAAAGGCGGTGCACGACTACGCGGCGACAGACGGCGATGAGCTGGAGTTGAAGGCTGGCGATGTCGTGCTGGTTATGGCCTTCGACACTCCTGACGAACAGGTCAGTGTGTGTGTGGTGCATCACATTCACAGAAGCCAACTGACCAGTGATGGAAGAAATGCTCAAATGTTTTAAAAAGTATCTGAGAGCTTGTAGATCGGCCAGTGGCGGAACAACTGAAAGCCGGGCCGGGAGGCAGAGCACAGTGATCAGGCCCCCCCCGTGCCATTTTTGGAAATTGTGTGCACCCACGCGCGTGCGTGGGTGCACATCCCGCGCGCAAAGCGCGCGGAAAATTTTGCGGGTTTGGGTCGGGTCGGGTCACCTTTTGGGGGGCTTTTTGTCACTTTATTTCGGTTTTAGGGTTAGGATAGGGTTAGGTTAGGGTTATGTTGTTTAATTCTTATTTCTTATTTTTGCCTGATTTTACCGATTTATTATCAAAAAATGAATTATAAAAAAATACAATTTCCAAAAATGTACATTCAATGCGTACATTCAGGTGTCAATGCGTCTTTTTTGGCAGATGTTGATGACGATTTTAACCAAAATACATTTGGAGATATAAGATAAGATAATTTTGTATATTTGCATCACTGTGAGTGAAAATAAACCAACAACACGCAACATAACATTTCAATATTATTTTAATGATGATAATAATGCTTTAATTAAATGAGAGGCGGAGAGGCGCCGCGGAGAGGTCGCGGCCCCGGCCCGGTCGCGGCGACCGGGTCGGGGCCGCGACCCTGGAGGGCCCGGCGGCCGGGCCCTCCAGGGTCGCGGGCCGGGAGGCGGCCGCCTCCCTTGCCTCCCCGGACGCTCCGCCACTGAGATCGGCTATTTTCAAATAGCCACGGTATAAAATAGGGTTAAAGTGGTTAATGTGTGTTTTTATAATGTAATGATTTATATCTGCAAAGTACCTAGTAACTAAAGTTTTCAAATAATTGTAGTGGAGTAAAAGTACAATATTTGCCTCTGAGATGTAGTGGAGTAGAAATAAAAGTATAGACAATTGGAAAAGTACAGCAAAATTGTACTTACTGTAAGTACCGTACTTGAGTAAATGTACTGGGTTACTTACGCCACATACATATATTATATTTGTTTTACTGTGTATTCGCAGGATGATGGCTGGCTCATGGGAGTGAAGGAGTCTCACTGGTTGGAACATAAAGATCTGTCGATCAAGGGCGTGTTCCCCGAAAACTTTACTCAGAGGATTTGAGACGAGCCCCCAAACCCCCCCCCCCCCCCCCCCCCCTTCATTTCTCTGTCCCCAAAAATTCTTGGAACATCTTGTCTTGGAAAGACAACGGTCAAATCGGCACATACATGTGGCTCTCTGAATTGAAATGTTAACCGGTACGGAGTGGGATTAGACTTGTACGTTGAAATACACGTTATTACGTTATTATTGATTGATTTATGTTTGAGGTTTACATTGTTCTCGTGGAGTGGGGTTAGAAAACACAGTGCCAGTTCTGTACACACACGTGCACGCACACACACACGCACACGCACACGCACACGCACACACACACACACACACACACACACACACACACACACACACACACACACACACACACACACACACACACTCACACTCACACACACACACAGTGGTGGAAAAAGTACTACTTTTTTTTTTTACTTAAGTAAAAGTATCAATACTGCAATGTTGAAATACTCTGTTACAAGTAAAAGACCAGAATTCAAAATGTACTCGCGTAAAAGTACAAAAGTATTGGTATCAAAATGTACTTAAAATACCAAAAGTAAAAGTGCTCATCATGCAGAATGTCCCATTTCAATCTTTTGAAAATAGCCGATCTACAAGCTGTGAGCTTGTAGATCGGCTATTTTCAAATGGCTGAAATGTATAATAGTAACTAAAGTTTTCAAATAATTGTAGTGGATTAAAAGTACAATATTCATCTTTGAGATGTAGTGGAGTAGAAGTAAAAGTACTGAAAATACTCCAGTAAAGTAAAAAATACCTCAAAATTGTACTTAAGTACAGTACTTGAGTAAATGTACTTAGTTACTTTACACCACTGGACACACAGACATACACGCACATGCACACGCACACGCACACACATACAGCTATACAATATCAAAGCATTTTAGTTAAGAGGTGATGGGATGTAAAAAAAAATGTATGACCCAAATCATCAGCATGTTTCTGTTATGTTACGCGAGTCACAACTTAATTATACGTTTTCTCATCAGAAACCAAATATGTTATTAGCAATAAAAGGGGAATAAGGAACTCATGAATGTACTGTGCTACTTTAAAACATGTTATGTAATGTCACAGGATTTTTGACAGTTGACACCTCTTTCACAGTTCCTTGCATGACACACATTTGACTTGTTATTGTGAGTTGTTACTTTTGAATACATTAAGACCGGGAACGCATCTGTGTCATTTTAAGATGTCATTGGCTATTCAAAAATAGCACATATACGAGCTTGTAGATCTGCTATTTCTGAAAAATCTTGAACAATTTTGCAAATCATTATACATTTTTTAAAGCGAACATTTTCAACTCAAATCTTTGCTTCTGGGGGGATCCCTGGAACAAAACATTTTGAGATGGGGGTCTACGGCCAAATACATATAATTTTGGGAGTCCTTCACATGAAAATATTTTAAGAACCACTGTTATAGCAACATAGGTTTTTCAGAAAACTGTTAGAATTTAGAAAACATATAGAATCCCCTGAAGCAAAGATTTGAGTTACAAATGTTTGCTTTAAAGATTTGCAAAAATGTTCACGATTTTTCAAAAAATAGCAGATCTACAAGCTCATAGCGCGGGACTCGGTGCCGCGCTTTGAGCTTGTATATCTGCTATTTTTGAATAGCCAAAGAAATATAAAAATGACACACAGCTGTAGCCTGATTTGTACTCGGCCGTACGATCACGGCCGTGCCGAACATAGCCGGCCTACAAGCTCACAATAATCTTTTCGCGGAGATTTAAATTTATCGTGAAATTGTCCTCCGTCATACACTACTGTAGGATGAATTAGCTTTTGTTGAGCTGAAAATTCAGTACCACTTAAACCCTCTATACTTGATAAGACTTGTAAGGAGTGCATTTAGTACGCTCTTAGTTCACACTACACACATCGATCCCCCCAAGAATAGGGAAGCTGGGGGTTCAAGTGGTAAACAAAAGTGCCATTTTGAGTTTTAAGCATATTTGGATGATCGCGATAATCGTTAATCGTAATTGTTTGTCATTTTCATGTCGTCCCATCCCTAATACAAATATGTCACCTGGTTTGGACAGCGTGGTCATCTTCCTCATCAATGGCTGTTGGCTGGGCTTAAACCTGCCAGAGGGAACATTTCTTTATCTTTATCTCAGTGGCCATTTGGAGTTTGTCATTTGAACTAAATGTGAGTCATGTTAACTTTGCTTTGTTTTGTTCAACTCTATCATCAAACGGGACGAAGCAGAGACTTCTTGACTCCCACACTGTAACTATAACTTTGATATAGATCGGCGGTTCTCAAACCAGTGGTCCGGGGACCACCAGTGGTCCTTGAGGGGGTTCCAGGTGGTCCCCAGCTAAATGATAGAGAGTTGGGACCCTTATAGATCTTTAACTCTTGAGAGTGTGAAATGAAACCAAATGGACTCGTAAGGGTCCATTTGGTTTCATTTTACGCTCTCAAGAGTTAAATGATTGTTAAACATCTGCATTACTTAATTAAAGAATTGTTATTTTGATTGATTTTGATTTTGCCTGTTGTCTCCTATGGTACCAAGTACATCAATACAGCATGGAATTGTCGACAAAATCATGTCCAACGATAACAAAATATTCTAAGTCTTGGGTCTCATCAAACGGTGGTTCCGTGGCTCAAATGGTGAATAAATAATGGACCTTGATATGAAAACGGTTGAAAACCACTGTTCTACAGTAGATAACACTCTGTATGCACCAAAGTAGAGATATGGTGTATCTTTTTTAGCAATAATAAAAAATACAAAAATGTTCCTAACAAGATGTGACACAAGGTTCCCATTATGCTCTCTGGGACTGGACTATATGTCATTTTAATGGATTTCTGGACCGGTATAGTTTTTAGCTGTATAGACAGCTGTCTTGTTCAACACTGGATCAGAGCTCAGCTTTAGAGTGTATTCAATGTAGATTATCAATGTTAGGCTGTGATGTTCAGACTTGCAGCCCAAAGCCGATTCTTGGCCTGTCCCGACTGGAATCAGACTGGTTTTTATCAAGTCTGAACAGCAAAAAAACACACAAAAACATATTTTTGCTAATCAGATTTGAACCACATTCCTAGATGGTTTGAAATGGGATTCAATTCTGATTTCCAAAGAGTCTCAGACAGTCCACTCCACTCGGACACTGAAGTCTGAAATATATTTGGTTAATAGACGATCTATAAATAGCCGATCTGCAAGCTCACAACGTGTCACATCACGACGCACTGTGAGCTTGTAGATCTGCTATTTTCAGCGAGCGACACCGTCCTACGACGGAGTTTAAGTTAAGCACTGTGTCATTATACAGTGTTACCACTATAGAGCAACCAATGCAGATCATGTCAGGATACACAAATCCAATGTGCACAGTCTGTCCTATAAGATTTGCCTGCAGTCTGAACAAAGCCTATATAAACAGGGATCTTCAACAGGGGGTCCGGGACCCCTAGGGCATTGGTTCTCAAAGTTGGGTTCGGGGACCCCCGGGGGGTACTTAAGGGTGTTCCAGGGGGTACCCAGAAAAATGTGTAAATATAGCATCAGAATAATTATGACCTTTTATACTTTGGCTATTCAAAAATCTTGAGAATTTGTGCAAATCTTTGAAAATATATATTTTTAACATTTGTAACTCAAATCTTTTCTTCTGGGGGGTCCCTGGAACAAAATATTTTTAGATGGGGGTCCGTGGCCAAATACATATCATTTTGGGGGTCCTTGGCATGAAAAGGTTTGAGAACCACTGCCCTAGGGGATCCTCAGAGTTACTACAGGGGGGGTCGCCAAATCTTTGTGTGATAGGATCATTTTTTGACATTAACCACTTGAACCCTAGCATGACCTATTCTGAGGAGAACTTAAGCCAACAATAGCAGATCTACAACGCCTCCGCTGTGAGATCGGCTATTTTTGGCAAAGAGGTTTGGTGTTGTAGATGGAAAAAAGAGCAGTATTGGTACTTTTACTTAAGTAAATAATTTGAATACTTTCCACCACTGCTTGTGCACAAGACATTTAAATTGCATTAAGCGACTGACCCTGATAAGAGAAAACTAATCTAAGCAGTGAGTGTTAGATGAACTATCTTCGTTTTGTTGTTAGTTGGCTTAATTTATTCACACAGAAAGGACATATTTGTGCACCAAAATACACTAAGCAGATTATGAAAGGTCTGAATAGTATACTGCTCAGGCGATATAATGCAGGCAATCACTGAGTGACTGGATTATTTTAAAACACTTTTAGCTTTAAGTTAGCATTCTATAGAGAGTATAATGTTGATTGTCATTTAAACTTGGAAACAATAATAAGACTTGAGATTTGACACGACATTTTTTTCTTGAATTCAACCAATTTCAGAAAGTCACGGCACAATGAGTCTGGCTGTTTGATTCTCCATGTCAAATCATGTTTGATTTAATGGGACATTACTCTGTCACAAAGTTGATGTGAAATATTAAAGGTTTATTTCATACATTTTCATATGAATTACTGTTACATAACTGGCAGAGAAAAAAAATAACCTTACAGTCATTGATTTTGTGACGTTTGCTTCTAAAGCCTAATATTCTTCCCCCTCCTCTCCCTCGTCCGCGAGGGTGTCGGTGCCCACCTCTTCGTAATCCTTCTCCAGGGCGGCCATGTCCTCTCTGGCCTCAGAGAACTCTCCCTCCTCCATGCCCTCGCCAACGTACCAGTGGACGAAGGCCCTCTTGGCGTACATGAGGTCAAACTTGTGGTCCAGGCGGGCCCAGGCCTCGGCGATGGCCGTGGTGTTGCTCAGCATGCACACGGCCCTCTGCACCTTGGCCAGGTCTCCTCCGGGAACCACGGTGGGAGGCTGGTAGTTGATGCCCACCTTGAAGCCCGTGGGACACCAGTCCACGAACTGGATCGTGCGCTTGGTCTTGATGGTGGCGATGGCCGAATTGACGTCCTTGGGCACGACGTCGCCTCGGTACAGCAGACAGCAGGCCATGTACTTGCCGTGGCGGGGGTCGCACTTCACCATCTGGTTGGCTGGCTCGAAGCAGGCGTTTGTTATCTCGGCCACGGAGAGCTGCTCGTGGTAGGCCTTCTCGGCGGAGATGACCGGGGCGTAGGTGGCCAGAGGGAAGTGGATACGAGGGTACGGCACCAGGTTGGTCTGGAACTCCGTGAGGTCCACGTTCAAGGCGCCATCAAAGCGCAGAGAGGCGGTGATAGAGGACACAGTCTGGCCAATCAGCCGGTTGAGGTTGGTGTAGGTGGGACGCTCAATGTCCAGGTTCCTGCGGCAGATGTCGTAGATGGCCTCGTTGTCCACCATGAAGGCACAGTCAGAGTGTTCCAGGGTGGTGTGCGTGGTCAGGATGGAGTTGTAGGGCTCCACCACGGCCGTGGACACCTGAGGGGCGGGGTAGATGGCGAACTCCAGCTTGGATTTCTTCCCGTAGTCGACGGAGAGACGCTCCATCAGCAGGGAGGTGAAACCGGAGCCGGTTCCTCCACCGAAGGAGTGGAAGATGAGGAAACCTTGGAGCCCAGTGCACTGGTCCGCCTGAATAAATGAAACAGGGAATAACATTTCATATTTTGTTCAAAGTTAATTACAATATCAAAAATCTATTTCATACTATTGTATAAAAGCTTACCAGCTTACGAGTCCTGTCCAGAACCAGGTCAATGATCTCCTTGCCGATGGTGTAGTGACCACGGGCGTAGTTGTTGGCCGCGTCCTCCTTGCCGGTGATCAGCTGCTCAGGGTGGAACAGCTGGCGGTAGGTACCTGTACGGACCTCATCTGTAATGGGAAAACATCCATTATATTTAACATGCCTGTTACCTCCACCAGCTGAGTTGTTTATGTGTTTGTCTGTCTGTCAACAAAATGACTTGAGGCGTATTTTTATTAAACTTAAAGAGGTCTGTAGCAACCACTAATGTAATAACGGCTCATAATGTAATAAGGGCTCATAATGTAATAAAAAAAATGTAATAACAGCTCATAATGTAATAATCAGCTCATAATGTAATAAAAAAAAACGAGCGCATAACGTAATAACGGATTTTTCAATAATGTAATAATGTAATAATTTGTTACATTAACAACCTCCACATAGGAGGCTCATAATGTAATAAAACCTCATAACGTAATAATGTTTCATATTTTGGGTAAGTATCATAATCAGTATCATGGTCAGTATCATGCCAGTACCATAGTCAGTGTCATATCAGTATCATGGTCAGTATATCAGTATCATGGTCAGTATCATGGTCAGTATCATATCAGTATCATGGTCAGTATGTCAGTATCATGGTCAGTATCATATCAGTATCATGGTCAGTATCATTGGCGGTATCCTGCCAGGAATACCGGTCAGGTGGGCACACTGGACATCTGGGCACACGAGTTTCTAGACAACTGGGCACACCGGATAAGTGGGCATACGGACATCTGGGCACACGAGATGAATGGGCACATGGACATATGGGCACACGAGATGACTGGGCACACGGACATCTGGGCACACGAGATGACTGGGCACATGGACATCTGGGCACACCGTATGACTACCAAGGAATTTTGTGTTCCTTTGATATTTAGGTACCCCCCGCCCCCCCACTGTGAGAGAGAGACGGTGGGAGACATTGTGTAATGTCTGTTACTGAGATAGTGTATTGCAGTGTGTCCTTGCAGTTCTGACAGCATCCTCATCAATTTGTTGTGAGCTGTGTATTGCCTCTCCCGTGTGTGTGTGTGTGTGTGTGTGTGTGTGTGTGTGTGTGTGTGTGTGTGTGTGTGTGTGTGTGTGTGTGTGTGTGTGTGTGTGTGTGTGTGTGTGTGTGTGTGTGTGTGTAGGTTGAATCGTTGGAGACTTACATTCTAACCCTAACCCTAAACCCTAACCCTAACCCTAACCTGGGTGGAGGGTGATTATGCGGGTGAACTCAGTGGAGGAGGGCCATTAGGTGTAAGCAGTGGGCAGGGACCACTACTGTAGGTTGAATCAGTGGAAACTGTCACACCCTAGGCCTATACCTAACTCTCATCCTAACCCTAGGGGGGTGATTATGCGGCTGTCTGAGGGGGGGAACTCAGGAGCGTCTGCTCAGGAACTCAGGAGCAGACAATTCACAGCAGGGGTTCACTAATCTCTGGATTTCATAGAAAGGGGGGGGGGGGCACATCAAAGCAGAGTGCCCAGCTGTCTTGTGTGCCCAGTTGACTGTGTGCCCAGTTGTCTTGTGTGCCCAGTTGACAGTGTGCCCAGTTGACTGTGTGCCCAGCTGTCTTGTGTGCCCAATTGACTGTGTGCCCAGTTGACCTGTGTGCCCAGACGGCTGTGTGCCCAGTTGTCCGGTGTGCCCAGTTGGTTTTTGTGCCCACCTGACCGGTTACCCCTGCGAATATCATGTCAGTATCATGGTCAGTATCATATGGTCAGTATCATGTCAGTGTCATGGTCAGTATCATAGTCAGTATCATGTCAGTGTCACGGTCAGTATCATAGTTAGTATCATGTGAGTAGTATGGTTAGTATTATGTCAGTATTATGTCAGTCTCATTGTCAGTGTGATGGTCAGTACTGTTATAGTATCATGGTCAGTAATATCATGGTTAGTATAATGGTCAGATGGTCAGCACATAACTATATAATGGTCAGCACATAACTCATGACGAGCGGCTGCAGTACTTTGAATCAATGGGTTACAGGACTCGTCTGGACCCAGACCCAGATGGCAGCTGCCAATTTTCTGCAATGGTCGATCAACTAGCCAGGATTGGCATCTACCGGTCTTCAGCCAATTTAAGGCTTGAAATTGTCTCTGACCTGCTACGTCACCCCTATGCAGTAGATGGAACACACCTCAACAATTTTGTTGATGAAGAATGGACCAACTATCTGCTAAGGATGCAGCAAATGGATACATATGGAGATCACTTAACTGTGCAGAGAGCCTCCACTATATTCATTGTATGAGCCCTTATTACATTATGAGCCGTTATTACATTAGTGGTTGCTACAAGGTGGTGCCATGGTTTTGCACTTTTTCTGTTTTTCATGTGTCTATGAGGTTGATAGAACTTCATTAAGCCCCCTGGTGGTGTTTCTGTGGTGTTTTATGTCTTCTCTGACTATTTTGAGTTTCTTCTTGGAGGCTGAAACCTTGAGGGTCAAACGTGCCAATAGAAAAACAGCACTTTAATGACACAGTAAAATTATACCCTCCCCCTCATTATCATAACACAACAGGTGTGGGCATGAGGAGGAGGAGGGACTAGCACAGGTGGGTGGTGCTAAGGTGGTGGAGGAGGTGCTAAGGTGAGAACCAGGTATTCTTAATGAACTGGAGGCGTGTCCACATAAAAACATAATTTTAACACTTTCTGTACACTTTTTTGAAAAAAATCTTCCTCCTAGTATAACCATAATACCTGAAGATTATGTTTTAGGGGGGGGGGGGTCACTGAAAATCACGGCACCCCGTCTTTAAAGTAGGTAGATTCCAAGGATGTCTCGAAGAGATGGCTAACTTTTGGGTCGAAAATATCGAACACCATGGTCAAAATTGAGAATGAGTGGGTGTTTTTTTATGAAACTGGATACTTGATAATCACTCATACCTACTGAGTGATTATGTGATAGTTACTGGCTCCAGTTGTCCATATACTGTATGTCCCTCCACCCAATCACCAAGAAAACATGATCTTTCCTGGTTTATAATATGACCATTCTGATGTTACAATAAACATTCTGTTTTCATTCTTACAGAAGTATATTTTGAGTGCAAACTCTGAGGCTTCAGTTTTGACCCATTAAGACCTGGAACGCATCTGTGTGTCATTTTTAGATTTCTTTGGGCTATTCAAAAATAGCAGATCTACAAGCTCATAGCTCACAGAGCACAGAGTGCCGCGCTATGAGCTTGTAGATCTGCTATTATTTTATTTTTAATCGTGAAAATGTGTGCAAATCTTTGAATATATTTTCATTTTTAACTCAAATCTTCGCTTCTGGGGGTCCCTGGAACAACATATTTGAGATGGGGGTCCGCGGCCAAATACAAATAATTTTGGGGGTCCTTGACATGAACAAGTTTAAGAACCACATACGTTTTTTTTTAAAGAAAAACTGTTAGGATTTAGAAGACATTTTGTAGAATCCCCAGAAGCAATCGCTTTAAACAAACTTTCACGGTTTCAAAAGAAAACAGCAGATCTACAAGCTCATAGCGTGGCACTCTGTGCCGTGCTATGAGCTTGTAGATCTGCTATTTTTGAACAGCCCAAAGAAATGTAAAATGACACAGATGCTTCCCCGGTCTAAATGGGTTAATCCAAAACATTGATTGTTCTGTTCAATGGACAGGATAATGAATGAATGCTTTTTTGTTACCAGATCACTTTCACTTTGAAAACAACTGATTTACCTATGACTGTTGGCTCCAGGTCTACAAACACAGCCCTGGGAACGTGCTTCCCTGCTCCGGTCTCGCTGAAGAAGGTGTTGAAGGAGTCGTCTCCGCCTCCGATGGTCTTGTCACTGGGCATCTGACCGTCGGGCTGGATGCCGTGCTCCAGACAAAACAGTTCCCAGCATGCATTGCCAATCTGAACTCCGGCTTGGCCCACATGGACAGAGATACATTCACGCTACGGGAAAAGTGTTTACATACAAAAATGCATTAATATATAGGCCTATATATATATATATATATTATACACACACACACACACACACACACACACACACACACACACACACACACACACACACACACACACACACACACACACACACAGTATACAGTATACAGTATACAGTATATTCATGAATAAATATTTCACAAGTATAGTTTTATACTTGTATGCGTTTCCTCTTAGTGAGCAAAGTTCTTAGGCTATAGCAAATAATTATGGTAGTCCATCATGAGTTGAGTTGTAGGCCTACAGTAGCTTCCAAGGTAAGGTGTCAGTTTTAAGAAATAGTTGCTAGACCTACTTTATAATGTATTACTGAACATGTTACTTCATCATCAAAATAGCATTGTTTATAATTAGAGGTTTCTAATAGGTAACAAAAAAGGACAAATTCATGTTAGCAGTCTAACATGAATTGTGCTTTTTACCCAAACAATCGTTTTCTAACATAAGATGACACTTTCTCCAATGGTGGCCGGCTCATTTTGAAGTGGACATACTACAGGTACACAAAGTTGAAGTGCATATGAGACCAATTATTTGTTTACAAACATTGAGACTGGACGCACAGGTGACTGCTTCATGTAATCAATTCCCAACAGATCCCCAAACCTGCTGTTTTGGGGTGAGCTTGTTTCAGTTCATTCAACCTCCTCTGTGTGTAGGCTAGTGGGGTGCGCCCTGGCGACACATATATATACTTCATCGCGCAACGGTATAGCAGCTGACATACAAGCTCACAACCGCGTCACGGATGCGACCGCTGTGAGCTTGGAGATCTGCTATTCTCGGCCGTTCTCTGCGCGCGACACCTTCGCGGGACGGAGCATAAATTAGTCTTGACGGGCTGCAGCTGCGCGAGCCAAGCAGGTTCTGATGCCATGATCATAGTCATAGAGCGCTCCTTCCGTTCCTATGACAGCCACTGGAGGTGGAGTTTTGAGGACAACTGCTTTGAATTGTTATTATTGTTTACACACAACAGAAACCAAGGATTATATATTTCAAGAGCGAGAGATCACAGTAAAAATCCTAAGCATTCTTCCTCCACACTGGGAGAAAAACAGCATCTGAAAGTGTGATGGGATGCATTTTTACACGTGAGACTGTGACCACTTTTACATTGCATCTTATGAGTGGTGGGGTTCTTTTGCTGCCGACCTGCGTGCGCATACTGTTTCGTATCAGTGTGACGTCGTCTGTTAAGGCGTCTATAAAGGCCTGAGTCCGATTCTTAAAATGTTAAGGTTAGGATTAGGGTAACAGTTTTTTGAAAAACATATAAAACATATTTTTTCACAAATTTTCAAAAATAGCAGATCTACAAGCTGCCCATTAAGAAATTGACAACTTCATTTTCACAGAATATAGAAACATTTAGGCCTATCCTCTTGTTGCATCACAAATATCAACATGCATTCTAACATTATCATTTAGCATTTGTATTAACATTTGACCATGAAATGAAAAAGGCCTCACCATGTTTGATTGCTTCAAAGTAGTCTCTCGCTAAGCTGTGATGTGCCTGGCTCTGGGACCTTTGTTGTGTCAGGTAAAAAGTGCATGGAGCACCTTTATAGGCCCGGGGTTGCTAGGCAACCAGCTCGGCATGTTGTGGTAACCAGAGAAGCCAGAGAGACCAAGGAGAACCTTTTTCCCGATTTTTAGCGGTGCCAGCCGCTCTACACTTAGTCTCGCGTAGCCAGACCCCACAGAAAATGAAAAACAGCGACCTCTGCTTTTCTGAATCTGTTCTTGAGAGATTACTCTACACTTGACTATGTCCGTCCGTATGTCCGTTTGTCCGTTTGTCCGTTTGTCCGTTATGTCCGTTTGAGCACGGGCTTTAAACAGCTATAACTCCAGATCGCAGCATACCAGCAAGTCCAAATTTGGTATGTGGACTTACACCACCAATAGGGACGAGCATTGACTGCTGAAGCCCCGCCCCACCCTATTATAGCGCCACCAGGAGGCCACTGGCTTTAAACAGCTATAACTCCAGTTTGCAGCATGCCACCAAGTCCAACTTTGGTATGTGGACTTACACCACCAATAGGGACGAGCATTAATTGCTGAAGCCCCGCCCCGCCCTATTATAGCGCCATGAAGGCCACTCATCAAAGGCACCGCTTCCTTCACACAGGGTGCGATTTTTCAATAAATATCAGATCTACAAGCTCATAGCGCGGCACTCGGCCATGATTTAGATTAGAAGTAAAGATAGCCAAATTAATTTAGGTTGCATCCACAAGTTTCCTAGGGCGTTGTGGGCATCACTTCCTGTCGATTTCACTGGATATCATTGGATTTCATTGGATCAAATCAACAGGAAGTGATGCCCACAACGCACTAGGAAACTCGTGGATAGGATGTAAACAAATACAAGACAGGTGGGCACTAGGGACATCTGGGCACCATATTTTTGGAGTGACTGGGCACCTGGATGAGTGGGCACCTTGAGAGGCGGGCACCAGGACAACTGGGCACCAAAACCATCTGGGCACTAGGGATATGTGGGCACCTGGACGAGTGGGCACTTAGGGGTGGAGATAACTGGGCACCTGGAGAGGTGGGCACCGGGATAACTGGGCACTAGGACGAGTGGGCACTATATGACATGTGGGC
The DNA here is from genome assembly GCF_963454915.1 of Gymnoscopelus microlampas. Lineage (NCBI taxonomy): Eukaryota > Metazoa > Chordata > Actinopteri > Myctophiformes > Myctophidae > Gymnoscopelus > Gymnoscopelus microlampas. Next base: position 36,282,239 of record NC_139961.1, on the reverse strand, counting down.
ACCTGGACGAGTGGGCACATAAAGGTGGGGGGATAACTGGGCACCTGGACGAGTGGGCACCTGAATTAGGATTCGTGTCCACAAGTTTTTTTTTTAACTTTACATAGCATGCTGCTCTGTTGTTGGTAAGTGATATTAACCCACTGTTCTTTAAACCAAACACAACACAACAAACACGGTCAAAAGTCCACTGCTCGAACCCCTAAACAACTACATCCGCAACACCTGGCTGGCTGGATTGATGGCCGGTGGAAGCCAGAGAGCATTGGAGCGTTTACAAAACGTGCCATCTCAGGACAAAGACCTACAAACGATGTTGAAGCAGTGCGATCTCGCCTACCCTAGACAAACACTGACCGAAAAAAAAAAAACAACCCGGCTCGCAGCCTGATTATCAAACTGAGAGGTAGGCCTGCGGTCTATGGTTTGGAATCAGGCGAGGCTGCTCGTCCATTAATTGTCTCCTCGTCCATTCACAGGCAGGCAGCCAATCACCACCGTATTCATTGAGTAGAGCACTTCAACAGGGGGTCTGGGACCCCTAGGGGGTCCTCAGAGTTACTACAGGGGGTCCACCAAATCTTTGTGTGATATATTATTTTTTTCCTTAACTTGAACCCTAGCATCCCTATTCTGAAGAGATCTTTAGCCAAAAATAGCAGATCTACAATCTCACAACGCCTCGCGCTGCGAGGCATTGTGAGCTTGTAGATCTGCTATTTTTGGCAAAGAGGTATAGACGGGTTTCCTGTTAGTAAACATGAGAGGAATATGACCGCGCAGCTGCGGGGGGAAGCCTATGGGTGCGTTTGGAAATTACGCACCGGAGCACACTCGCCTATTAGTTTGTATTGGCCAGTGCGCTCACTGCCGCTCAGGGCTGTATTTTCGAACGCGCCTTTCCCCCAGGCATGCGCAGATTGCGCATTCTGCTCTGTGATGACGTCGCGCGGAAATCCGTCTATTGGTGTAGAGGGAAAAAAGAGCAGGCCAAGTAAACAAAAAAAGTTTAATCTGAAATAAAATTTTATACAATATAGAGGGGGTCCTTGCTTCATCTGTCTCTCAACTTGGGGGTCCTTGGGCTGAAAACGTTGAAGACCACTGGAGTAGAGCGACCACGACCCTCGCCCATAGGGATGCCCCCCACCCCACCCCACCCCTGCTTGGCCCCATCCTTCTCTCTTCTCTTCTCTTCTTAAGTACGTGAGGTGAGGAATTTTCACTTTGCTGGAGTATTTCCAATTTGCAGCACTTTTACTTCTACTCCACTAATCTCAGAGGCAAATATTATACTTTTACTCCACCATTATTTGAAAACTTTAGTTATAGTTACTTTGTAGATTATTAATAATTAGATTATTAAAACTGTTAGAATTTAGAAAACATTTGTAGAATCGAGCAAGCTGCATGAAGGACATCTTGGCATCACAAAATGCAGAGAGAGGGCTAGACAGTCTGTGTGGTGGCCAGGCCTCAGTAAGCAGCTGCAAACGTTGGTGGAGACCTGTGACGTCTGCGCACGTGAGAGAACAAACCTTAGAGAACCAATGATGCCCATTGAATTCCCTACAGGACCATGGTCCACTGTGGGAGCAGATCTGTTTCAGACAGATGGAAAAAAATACTTAATGATTGTAGATTCTTTCTCAAGATACGTTGAAGTTGCCAAACTGGAAAGGACAACGTCTGAAGCTGTGATCGTGCATTTCAAGTCCATATTTGCCCGGCATGGCATCCCAGCGGTGGTGCGGTCAGATAATGCGGGCCAGTTTGCATCAGAAAGCTTCCACAAGTTTGCACGGGACTGGGGCTTCAGCCATGTGACTTCCAGTCCTCGTTTCCCACAGAGTAATGGGGAGGTGGAGCGAGCAATAAAGACAGTCAAAAAGCTGATGAAGAAGTCAGGTGACCCCTATCTCGCTCTCATGGCCTACCGTGCTACCCCACTAGCTAATGGATATAGTCCCACGAGCTCCTCATGGGGAGGAGAATCAGAACACCTGTTCCAGTCATCCCGTCCCTGCTCGACCCGGTGTGTGTGGACATGAGACAGCTGAGAGAGACAGAGCAAGCGTACAGGCAAAAGCAAAAACACAACTACGATCGACGACACAGGGCACACGACTTGTCTCATCTGCACCCGGGTGCACATGTGTGGATCAGAGACAGAGAGACACTATGGAACGAGGCACAGTGGTCTCTACAGCAGACACACCCAGATCCTACATCGTGGAGACACCAGGAGGAACCCTACGGAGGAACAGGTTTCATCTCTCTCCAACCCCAGTGGCTCCGGAATCTGCTACAGGCCCGCCTGACACATCGGCAGAGACAGACACCGCTCCAGCAGCAGCGACGTCGCCGCCTGTCTCACCAGAGGTCCAGGGTCAACATCTGCAGCAGTCACCAAAGGTCCAGGGTCAACATCTGCAGCAGCCCAGTCCAGCAGTGGTGAGCTGATACCCATCCAGGGTGGGGAGGCCTCCAGTGTACCTACATATGTATAACACTGAGTGAGCATGGGGCAGAATAATCCCCACGCTCCCTGGGATACAATGACTTTTCCTCACGCTAAATGCACTGTTATATTGTTCAGTCAAAAAAAAAAAAAAAAAAAGAAAGACTGACGGTTATGTCGTTTAATATTATTCTGTTTATTATACTGGAAAAGAAAGTTTTATAAGAAATGTTTTGATGTTAAGAAACCTCCAGAGAAAGAGACTCTATCCCAGAAAGGAGGATGTAGTATTGGCTTATACTGTTTGGTAGGAAGTAGGAACCTTTGTGGGGAACCTTTGTGAGGGAGCATTTGTGCACCGGGGGGGATACTCTAATAAAGTACACCAGACCTACAGTAGCATCGTGTGGCTCTCCGTCTATATATATATATATATATATATATATGTCACTGTACATTGTGGTACACATAACCACTCAACACTAGGGATAGTAGGGATGCCAGAAACTGACTGATGGAGCTGTTTTTTCCTTATCACCCACACAAAGTACCATACACTTTCTTAAAGGCGACAAAGAAAATTCAGATGCGGAGTCAAGCAGCCATGGGTTATAACGATTATATTCAGACAGAGAGACTGGGAAGGTTACAGTATCACAGGCGTTGCAAGGCATCATCGGTCGTGTCTCTCTCACGTTGAACAGAGAAAGCACTGGATTTTAACAGCATCCGTTAACATAAACATATGACATCATGGAAGACAGATCGAGCGTCCAGCCGTCGGAGGTGTAATCCTGAACACTATTGCATTCATCACAGTCCCCTTCACGCTTGCGACTTTTCCCCCCCTTTTTTTTCACAGGGAACTCTTCTTTGGACATGCTGCCGGGGGCGTAGCACCAAATTCTGGGCCCTGGGGGCAAAGATTCACTGTGGGCCTCCCTATGATTTCTTTCTCTAAAAAAAGACAAAAAAAAATAAATTCTTTTTTAGGCCCCCCTCCCTTACCTGGGGCCCTAGTAACTCTGGAAGAACACAAGTCTGCTGGCGGAGACTTGTGCTCCGTGGAGCACATTTTCTACAATAGGACCCAATTTCCTCATTGGGTCCTATTGTTTCTAGTTTAAACAATAGGACCCAATGAGGATTTAGAGGTGAAAAAAATAAAAAATAACAGAAAAGAAAAATTATTTAAACTAATTTCTTTATAAAACATACATGTGATCGTGCGATCACACTGGGCCTTGCAGGGGTTAACTCTGAGAGTGTAGCCTACAAATGGAACCAAATGGACCTTTACGGGTCCATTTGGTTCCATTTGTACACTCTCAGAGTTACAGACCCATAAGGGTCCATTTGGTTCCTAACTTATCCATCATTTAGCTGGGGACCCCCTGGAACTCCCTCAGGGGACCCCTGGGTCCCCTGAGGGAGTTTGAGAACCAATGGAGTAGAGCGACCCCGACCCTCGCCCATAGGGATGCCCCCCCTTGCACCCATCACCCCCGCACCCCCGCTTTGCCCCATCCTTCTCTCTTCTCTTCTTAAGTACGTGAGGTGAGGAATTTTCACTTTGCTGGAGTATTTCCAATTTGCAGCACTTTTACTTCTACTCCACTAATCTCAGAGGCAAATATTATGCTTTTACTCCACTATTATTTGAAAACCTTTGTTACTAGTTACTTTTTGATTATTACAAAACATTACCCACTTCAGCTCTATTGCTCACAATGTGACGCATTGTGAGCTTGTACATTTTGTACATTTGAAAACTTGTGGAATGGGACATTCTGCATAATGAGTACTTTTACTCAAGTAAATTTAGAATTCCTGACTTTTCCTTGTGTAACAGAGTATTTCTACATTGCGGTATTGATACGTTTACTTGATTAAAAAATGTGAGTACTAGTACAACTTTTTCCAGTACTGTAAATAAACATAACTTTGTATGTGGTTTGTCCGTCAGGGTAACCAGGATCTTTGAACAGTGCTTTTAGGATCAGCTGACAACCAAGTGTAAACAGTCTGCTGCCATGGTAACTATAGGAGCTTGTTCTTCAGTCCCAACAATGCAAGTGTTAAAAGTTTGTCCCAGTGTCTCTACGGTTACAATTCTAATGCTTTGGATAATGTTACAAGACGTTAGCATTCAGAAACATTGGTGGCATACGGTGTCTTATTTTTGTGTCTTAATTCTTTGTACATTTCATTGGGAGATTTGACCCCAAGCTTGAACGGTCTACCTTTTTTTTTTTTTTTTTTTACTTCTCATGACTTCAGTTTTGCTCCTTTGATTGTACAGTAGATGGAGACATCTTTATTTTAGTTATTGTATCCTTTAGTTTTTAGTTGCCAAAAAGATGATGAAAATTAATAAAAAGAAAATCATGATGATCATCAGAAATGAACTTATTGAAACATGGATATGGCATGTGTGGAAACATGCCATATGCATGTTTCAATAAGGTTAAGGTAAACCCATAAATGCTATTTAGAACCTAATGGATTAATAACAGAATGTAATGACAATGGCCGATCTACAACTCACAACGCGTCACGATCATCATGATGCATTGTGAGCTTGCAGATCGGCTATTTTCAATACTTAAGTGTGAAGTAGGGCATTATAAAAACAAGTTGAACAGTGGAGATAGGCTACAAGGTTTCTACCAGACAGCAATGATTTTGTACCACATTTTAAGCTCTGAATCTGTAAATGTTTCTCCATTTTGTTTCCTCAGAATCAATTATACAACTGAGGTGAGTAGTGTTAAACATTTACAGTATGTGCCTAGTGATGCTAGGTTTTCTGATACATGCAGCTGCTAAAGCTAACATGATTGAAAACTGCTTTATTAAAGGGGAATTTTGCCCCACAGTTTTCTTACCTTTTCTATGATGTTATGATAGCCTAGGATGAATGGTACAGTAGAAAGATTTCATAACTCGATCCCAGGTCCGCCACAGCTAAAAACGCTCGCCAATAGGCCTTGCGCTAGATCGCATATTTTGATAGCTTTTTTTAGTTTTTTGTTTGTTTGCACCAAACATCTGCACTAAGTAGGGGATTCTGTCTGTGTCTTTGCTATGGCAACTGCCTGGAGGCAACTGGAATGTGAGAAGGCCACCATAAGGTTTGTGTTGAGTTGATGGTTTCAGGTGTTTTCTCATTTAGATGATGAATAGATGGAGGTTTAATTGTGAAATGTGCTACGGTTAATCCCCAGGAGCCATGGCCCTGTACAGTAGGCACACCACAGCATGAAATGCCTAATAGCTTATTGATCCTAGATCAATCTTTGGTACTATTTAGTGTTTCAGTGTGTTGCTTGAGGTTGACTTGGCATTTCATCTTACAGCTTGGTGTCTTATTGAACAGACTCTCTCTTATTGAAAATAGATGATCTACAGTACAAGCTCACAACGTGTTGCAATGCGAAGCGTTGTGAGCTTGTAGATCTGCTATTTTCAAACATTTTAGTGCTTTTACTTTTAGTTCTTTAAGTACATTTTGATACCATTACTTTTGTACTTTTACTCAAGTAAATGTTTAATTCCGGACTTGTAACAGAGCACTTCTACATTGCAGTATTGATACTTTTACTTAAGTAAAACATTTGAGTACTTTTTCCACCACTGCTCCTGACTATAGGTTGCACGTGGCAGGTGTTGTTATTTGCTATTGCTGGCCTACCATTTGAAACGTGGTTGTGAGCCGCATTCTTACTTATGTGGGACAGACGTTTCATTGGAATCTTTTGTTTTGTCGTTGTCCCTCTCTGATAATTAACTGATTGTATTTTAATCTCTAAATTGTTGAAGGGGCCAAAAAAAAGGAGGACTCGCCTTACATGAGAAGCCCATGTTTTGAAAGCAATTTGGCCTGATAAAACTCGCACTGAAATGCACACACACACTTCCATCAGTTAGTGTTCTGTTACACTCAGGATAGAAGCATTCATCTCAGATGTCACCTGGCTTTGAGGGAAGCGCACGTTGAGGTTTTCCCCTATAGGCGCTTGTCATGTCCACCATCACGTTTGCATTGCAAATTAATCTCAACCCGCATGCAGTCACACAACAGTGATCTGTTGCTGCAGACTATACTCAGGTCACCAGAGGGAGATATCCATGTTCCTTCCTGAGAATGAATGTGATCCTACCTGTAGATAATGGACAATTGGTGTTTGAGTCAATGGTCTAACCTAAAGTTGAATAGAATTGTGTGAGTTGAAACTCATTAGTTAAATCAGGGGTCTTCAACAGGGGGTCCGGGACCCCTAAGGGGTCCTCAGAGTTACTACAGGGGGTCCACCAAATCTTTGTGTGATATATTATTTTTTTCCTTAACTTGAACCCTAGCATCCCTATTCTGAAGAGAACTTTAGCCAAAAATGGCAGATCTACAACCTCACAACGCCTCGCGCCGCGAGGCGTTGTGAGCTTGTATATCTGCTATTTTTGGCAAAGAGGTATAGGTGTAGAGGGGTAAAAAGAGCAGACCAAGTAAACAAAAAAACTTTAATCTGAAACTACATTTTATACATATAGAGGGGGTCCATGCTTCATCTCTCTCTCAACTAGGGGGTCCTTGGGCTGAAAACATTGAAGACCCCTGGTCTAACCTAAAGTTGAATAGAATTGTGTGAGTTGAAACTCATTAGTTAAATGATGACTTATGACCTGATCAATTCTCATTACTTCTCAGATACAGTAGCTGGTTAGAATTTCATGGCTCATTGGATTAATGCCCAGACAAGCGATAACATAATTGCAGTGGTGTATAAAGCAAGCAACCATGTACATTTACTCAAGTCCTGTACTTAAGTCCAATTTTGAGGCATCGCGACGCGTTGTGAGCTTGTAGAACTGCTATTTTCAAACATTTTAGTACTTTTACTTTTGGTACTTTAAGTATAGTTTGATGCCAATACTTTCGTACTTTTACTCAAGTAACATTTTGAACACAGGCCTTTTACCTGTAACAGAGTATTTTTTATATTATGGTACTGCTACTTTTACTTAAGTAAAATATCCCAGTACTTCTTCCACCCACTACATAATTGGAAGGTCACAGGCTTCCCAGATCAGGTCCTAGACACCATGCAGTTCATCTGGGATGCGGATGTACAATGAGTAAATTGGGCTTTAAATACCCCAAATCTAAGATGTTTTGAAATTCACATACATTTTTCCAAGTACGTAGCCTATACAGCAAGGACCCCCAGGGGTCCTTGGGGGGTACCAGAGGGTCCCCAGTAAAATGTGTTAATACAGCGTCGCAATAATTTCAACCTCTTTAACCACTTTTATACTTTGGCTATTCAAAAATAGCAGATATATAAGATCATAGCGTGGCACCGAGTGTCGCGCTATGAGCTTGTATATCTGATCTTTTTGAAAAATGTGTGCAAATCTTTGAATACGTATATTTTTGTTCAACTCAAATCTTTGCTTCTGGGGGTCCCTGGAACAACATATTTTGAGATGGGGGTCCGCGGCCAAATACATATCATTTTGGGGGTCCTTGACATGAATACGTTTGAGAGCCACTGGCCTAAAGTATATAGGCTAATCCCAGTGAATAATATTGTTTCTCGCAGACACATGGTGGGACAAGGGAACAATATATGGGTCACATTTCACAGCTGCCGTAATCTTGGTTGCCAGGCAGCCATCTGTGTGACCAACAGCCGTCATTCCTTCGATCTGTGCAGGAGAGCGTAGCAGCGGATTTTCTGTTTGCCCCGCTCCTTGGTCTCTGGTTACCACAACATGCCGAGCCGGTTGCCTAGCAACCCCCGGTCCTATAAAGGTGCTCCATGCACTTTTTACCTGACACAACAAAGGTCCCAGAGCCAAGCACATCACAGCTTAGCAAGAGACTACTTTGAAGCAATCAAACATGGTAAGGCCTTTTTCATTTCATGGTCAAATATTAATACAAATACTAAATGATAACGTTAGAATGCATGTTGATATTTGTGATGCAACAAAAGGATAGGCCTAAATGTTTCTATATTCTGTGAAAATTAAGTTGTCAATTTCTTAAGGCATTAAAGACATGCACTTCAACCTTGTGTACCTGTAGTATGTCCACTTCAAAATGAGCCGGCCACCATTTGGGGAAAGTGTCATCTTATGTTAGAAAACGATTGTTTGGGTAAAAAGCACAATTCATGTTAGACAGCTAACATGATCTTTGTCCTTTTTTGTTACCTATTACAAAGTGTCGTGTCAGATGAGGCATAAACTGCGGTTAGCAGGCAACAAAACCTAATTATAAGCAATTCTATTTTGATGATGAAGTAACTAACCTTTATGTATGACATATGTTTGTTTGTTCAGTAATACATATAAAGTAGGTCTAGCAACTATTTCTTAAAACTGACACCTTACCTTGGAAGCTACTGTACAACTCAACTCATGATGGACTACCATAATTATTTGCTATGGCCTAAGAACTTTGCTCACTTAGAATAAACGCATACAAGTATAAAACTATACTTGTGAAATATTTAATCATGAATATACTGTATACAGTGCGTGCGTGTGTGTATATATATATATATATATATATATATATATATATATAAAATAGCCGATCTACAAGCTCACAAAGCGTCGCATCGCGTAGATCGTCTATGTTTAAATGGCCCATGTATAATATAGAGCTAAAGTGGTTAATGTATGTTTCATAATATCGTAATTTATATTTGAAAAAGTAACTAGTAACTAAAGTTTTCAAATAATTGTAGTGGAGTAAAAGTACACTATTTGCCTCTGAGATGTGGTGGAGTAGAAGTAAAAGTATTGGAAATTAGAAATACTCAAGTAAAGTACAAATACCTCAAAATTTTACTTAAGTACAGTACTTAAGTAAATGTACTTAGTTACTTTCCACCACTGTGTGTGTGTATATATATATATATATATATATATATATATATATATATATATATATATAATAATAATGCATTTTTGTATGTAAACACTTCACTTTTCCCGTAGCGTGAATGTATCTCTGTCCATGTGGGCCAAGCCGGAGCTCAGATTGGCAATGCATGCTGGGAACTGTATTGTCTGGAGCACGGCATCCAGCCGGACGGTCAGATGCCCAGTGACAAGACCATCGGAGGCGGAGACGACTCCTTCAACACCTTCTTCAGCGAGACCGGCGCAGGGAAGCACGTTCCCAGGGCTGTGTTTGTAGACCTGGAGCCAACAGTCATAGGTAAATCAGTTGTTTTCAAAGTGAAAGTGATCTGGTAACAAAAAAGCATTCATTCATTATCCTGTCCATTGAACAGAACAATCAATGTTTTGGATTAACCCATTTAGACCGGGGAAGCATCTGTGTCATTTTACATTTCTTTGGGCTGTTCAAAAATAGCAGATCTACAAGCTCATAGCGCGGCACTCGGTTTCTTTTGAAACCGTGAAAGTTTGTGCAAATCTTTTTTAAAGCGATTGCTTCTGGGGATTCTACAAAATGTCTTCTAAATCCTAACAGTTTTTCCCCAAAATTATATGTATTTGGCCACAGACCCCCATCTCAAAATATGTTGTTCCAGGCAGGGACCCCCAGAATTTGAGTTAAAAATGTATATATATTCAAAGATTTGCACACATTTTCACGATTCAAAATAAATAAATAGCAGATCTACAAGCTCATAGTGCGGCACTCGGTGCCGCGCTATGAGCTTGTATATCTGCTATTTTTGAATAGCCCAAAGAAATCTAAAAATGACACACGGATGCGTTCCAGGTCTTAATGGGTCAAAACTGAAGCTGCGCCGTGTGCACTCAAAAGATACTTCTGTAAGAATTAAAACAGAATGTTCATTGTAACATCAGAATGCCAGGAAAGATCATGTTTTCTTGGTGATTGGGTGGAGGGACATACAGTATGGACAACTGCAGCCAGTAACTATCACATAATCACTCAGTAGGTATGAGTGATTATCAAGTATCCAGTTTCATGAAAAACCACCGACTCATTCTCGATGTTGACCATGGCGGTCGATATTTTCGACCCAAAAGTTAGCCATCTCTTCGAGACATCCTTGGAATGTATCTACTTTAAGTTTAATAAAAATGCGCCTGTTCTCAAGTTCTCAAGTCATTTTGTTGACAGACAGACAAACACATAAACAACTCAGCTGGTGGAGGTAACAGGCATGTTAAATATAATGGATGTTTTCCCATTACAGATGAGGTCCGTACAGGTACCTACCGCCAGCTGTTCCACCCTGAGCAGCTGATCACCGGCAAGGAGGACGCGGCCAACAACTACGCCCGTGGTCACTACACCATCGGCAAGGAGATCATTGACCTGGTTCTGGACAGGACTCGTAAGCTGGTAAGCTTTTATACAATAGTATGAAATCGATTTTTGATATTGTAATTAACTAGTTTGAACAAAATATGAAATGTTATTCCCTGTTTCATTTATTCAGGCGGACCAGTGCACTGGGCTCCAAGGTTTCCTCATCTTCCACTCCTTCGGTGGAGGAACCGGCTCCGGTTTCACCTCCCTGCTGATGGAGCGTCTCTCCGTCGACTACGGGAAGAAATCCAAGCTGGAGTTCGCCATCTACCCCGCCCCTCAGGTGTCCACGGCCGTGGTGGAGCCCTACAACTCCATCCTGACCACGCACACCACCCTGGAACACTCTGACTGTGCCTTCATGGTGGACAACGAGGCCATCTACGACATCTGCCGCAGGAACCTGGACATTGAGCGTCCCACCTACACCAACCTCAACAGGCTCATTGGTCAGATTGTGTCGTCCATCACCGCCTCTCTGCGCTTTGACGGCGCCTTGAACGTGGACCTCACAGAGTTCCAGACCAACCTGGTGCCGTACCCTCGTATCCACTTCCCTCTGGCCACCTACGCCCCGGTCATCTCCGCCGAGAAGGCCTACCACGAGCAGCTCTCCGTGGCCGAGATCACCAACGCCTGCTTCGAGCCAGCCAACCAGATGGTGAAGTGCGACCCCCGCCACGGCAAGTACATGGCCTGCTGTCTGCTGTACCGAGGCGACGTCGTGCCCAAGGACGTCAACTCAGCCATCGCCACCATCAAGACCAAGCGCACGATCCAGTTCGTGGACTGGTGTCCCACGGGCTTCAAGGTGGGCATCAACTACCAGCCTCCCACCGTGGTCCCCGGAGGAGACCTGGCCAAGGTGCAGAGGGCCGTGTGCATGCTGAGCAACACCACGGCCATCGCCGAGGCCTGGGCCCGCCTGGACCACAAGTTTGACCTCATGTACGCCAAGAGGGCCTTCGTCCACTGGTACGTTGGCGAGGGCATGGAGGAGGGAGAATTCTCTGAGGCCAGAGAGGACATGGCCGCCCTGGAGAAGGATTACGAAGAGGTGGGCACCGACACCCTCGCGGACGAGGGAGAGGAGGGGGAAGAATATTAGGCTTCAGAAGCAAACATCACAAAATCAATGACTGTAAGGTTATTTTTTTGTTCTGCCAGTTATGTTACAGTAATTCATATGGAAATGTAAGAAATAAACCTTCAATATTTTACATCAACTTTGTGACAGAGTAATGTCCCATTAAATCAAACATGATTTGACATGGAGAATCAAACAGCCAGACTCATTGTGCCGTGACTTTCAGAATTCAAGAAAATAAATGTTGTGTCAAATCTGTCTTACCATTGTTTCCAAGTTTAAATGACAATCAACATTATACTCTCTATAGAATGCTAACTTAAAGCTAAAATTGTTTTAAAAATAATCCAGTCACTCAGTGATTGCCTGCATTATATCGCCTGAGCAGTATACTATTCAGACTTTTCATAATCTGCTTAGTGTATTTTGGTGCACAAATATGTCCTTTCTGTGTGAATAAATTAAGCCAACTAACAACAAAACGAATCTCAAGTGACATGGTTCATCTAACACTCACTGCTTAGATTAGTTTTCTCTTATCAGGGTCAGTCGCGTAATGCCATTTAAATGCCTTGTGCACATGCAGTGGTGGAAAAGGTACTAAAATTCTTTACTTAAAAGTACCAATACTGCAATATAAAAAATACTCTGTTACAAGTAAAAGTCAAGAATTAAAAATGTACTTGAGTAAAAGTACAAAAGTATTATAAAACGTGCAATATTTGCCTCTGCACAATGGAGGGATTGTGAGTAGTTGAGTTAAAGTAGTTTAATGTGTGCATGACAGACAAGCACAATGTAGGCTACACACAAACAATGAGATCATTTTTATCTATTTTAAATTGAGGTATATTGTCAGATACATGTTTGGTGATTGTGTGGTTATACATCAATAACAAGTTAGTAGAGGTGGAAAACAAACAAAACAACAACATCATTGGATGATATTTGTTTTCAATGTTGGGTTGAGTTAAAACCCACCTATATTTTTACTTATGTACAATGTATATATTGTGTGGCAAAAATAGCTGATATAAGTTCAATGTGTCACATCGTGAGCTTGTAGATCAGCTATTTTTGCTATTTTAAATTTAGAAGATTGTTGTTTTTCAGAAAATGTTCACCAATAATGACATAGCCCAAAACATAGGGACAGCAGCTTAAATCAGTTGGTTCTCAACTTGTGACCCTATAGGGGTCCGCCAGGATGCTTGCAGGGGCTCCAAATGGACCCTATTACAGATCTGTAACTCAGAGAGTGTACGCATGGAACCAAATGTGTCCGTAAAGGTCCATTTGGTTCCATTTGTACACTCAGAGTATGGGGTCCTTTGAGAACCACTGGGTTAAATGATGGATCAATTCATATCCACAGTGGTGGAAAGTAAGTACATTTGCTCAAGTACTGTACTTAAGTACAATTTTGAGGTACTTTTACTTTACTGGAGTATTTCCAATTTTCGATACTCTTACTTTTGCTCTACTAAATCTCAGAGGCAAATATTATACTTTTACTCCACTACAATTATTTGAAAACTTTAGTTACTAGTTACTTTGTAGATTATGATTTCAAAACATACATTAACCACTTTCGCCCTATATACATTTCGGCCATTTGAAAATAGCCGATCTACAAGCTCACAATGCTACGCATTGTGAGCTTGTAGATCGGCTATTTTCAAAAGTTTTTTGTACATTTTCCACCACTGCATATATGGATATGGTTATATAAGGTCATACAGCATGAAATATGATCCTCTCAAGGTTAGGCCTCGCCCCTCTGCTTCCGGTGTCCTCCCTCTTTATTTGGTGTTTCGCCCAGGTGGGCGTGGTTTACGCCTAATCCCGAACCCTAACCCTAACCTTGGCTTTTAACCTCACAAAAACTATGCCCTAAACCAGGGGTTTTCAACGTTTTCAGCCCAAGGCAAGGACCCCCTAGTTGAGAGACAGATGAAGCATGCAGGGACCCCCTCTATATTGTATAAAATGTAATTTCAGATTAAACTTTTTTTGTTTACTTGGTCTGCTCTTTTTTACCTCTTCACCTATACCTCTTTGCCAAAAATAGCAGATCTACAAGCTCACAACGCCTCGCAGCGCGAGGCGTTGTGAGTTTGTAGATCTGCCATTTTTGGCCAAAGTTCTCTTCAGAATAGGGATGCTGGTTCGAGTTAAGGACAAAAATATTATATCACACAAAGATTTGGTGGACCCCCTGTAGTAGGCTAACTCTGAGGACCCCCTAGGGGTCCCGGACCCCCTGTTGAAGACCCCTGCCCTAAACCCTAAATTTAACCTCACAAAAACTATGCCTATAAACCTAAACCTCAAAACCACGCCCACCTGGTCGAAACACCGGGGAAATAGAGAGTCCCGTGTATATAAAGGCTGCTCGGAGCGCCTCAGCCTCATTCAGCCTTCATTCACCGAATCCTCAACGTCGGCAAGAAGGGAAGCATAACAACCTGTTCAAAAATGGTGAGTGTTAAGCAAATTAAATCCTATTTCCATAGAAACAAGAATTAAGGGACGTTTAGCCCTGCTGTGTTTTAGAAGTCTAAAATGTGGTGTAGGGATGTTTTAGTTTGACTATAACGGTCGTTAAAAGGTGATGCCTGGACGATTTCAGTTAGAATCAGGCCTATTATAGCAGCATAGGCTATATTCTTGAATAGGAATAATGTTTTTTTTTGTTATTCTAACTTAACCCATTCAATCCGGGAACGCATCTCTTGTCATTTTTTAGATTTCTTTGGCTATTTAAAAAATAGCAGATCTACAAGCTCATAGCAGTGCATCTGCTTTTTTTTCTGTTTTTTTTTTTTTATTGTGAAAATGTGTGCAAATCTTTGAATATATACATTTTTGAAAAGAGAACATTTGTAACTCAAATCTTTGCTTCTGGGGGTCCCTGGAACAACATATTTTACAAAGATTATATATATTCAATGATTTGCACATTTTTCACAATTTTTCAAAAAATAGCAGATCTACAAGCTCTGATCTAGTATGTATATCTGCTATTTTTGAATAGCCAGATAAAATGGTCTTCATCCCTCTGCAGAGGCTGGAGGATGGCCTTGAGAGCCACATGGTCTGAGCACATTACTACATGTAGGCTACTGTAGGCCTACTACTGTACTACTGTACTACTTATCTGTAGTAACATAAAAGAATGTTTGTGAAACATCTAGGCATTTTTTTAATCAGGTTTTTGCGTTCATTTAAAACGTGTGTCCTTGCGGTGCGGTGATGCATGTAAGTGGAGGGAAAAATCAATGCGGGTGTTAATGTAACGTTACACGAACTGTCTGGAGGAGAGGCGCAACGTGATGCCGCACACACGCACACACACGCACACGCACACGCACTATGATGGATACATGGACCTTTGTTGGTGGGTGGTGGGGGGGGGGCTGGCTGTCTCTATAGCATTTGGGGGGGGAAAAGCAGGTAAGAGTACAGATACGATTAACATCAGTATATGGGAATATAAGTAAACGTTTTACAAATAAAAAAAGACAAATAAAAACAGGGAGACTCAAGTCTGACCTTGCCATCAGCAAAATGATACACACAGTCACCAGCTGTCTGTGTGTGAATACACACCACCACCACACCAGCACTTTGTTGTGTACTGTAAACACAGATGGCATATTGTGTGTAGGTTTAGAACACAAACACACTGGCAGAATACACAACCTGTGTGTATGTGTAATACTGTCTGTATTACACAAAAATCTATCGAAATCTTTCAGGGAAAAAAAAAAATCTTTAAAGAAATTCATTTTTTTCTGAAATTGCATATTTTCAAGTAGTGAAAATAGCAGATCTACAAGCTCACAACGTGTCGCATCCGGCTTGTAGATCGGCTATCGGCTATTCACTATAGTGCTGGGTCCGGTGTGTATTCACCAGTACAAGTCAATAGGGGTGTATTAACTACGAAGCAACTATTTTAAATGTATCTCACCACCAATATTTGGAGTTACAACAAAGCAAGGTAAATGCACAGCCCAAACCTCTACCAAAGTGTCAGAATGATGATGCTATCAGCATCTGTGTTGCCAGCTATCAGTGTTGCCAGCTTTTGCTAAAGAAACAAGCGTCCAGGTCTATGAAAACGAGACCAAAAGAAGCGACTATAGGCTACATAAGCACTTCAAACCTATATTCATCGGCTATTTCCCCAACAAAATATTGCAGCGCAAATCTTGTATGGCGGTCCCTGGCTGAAAATATTTTCAGATGGGGGTTCCACGGACAAATGCATATTATTCATTTGGGGGTCCATGACATGAAAATGTTTAATGAGAACCCCTGGTTTAAACAACATTAGGAAAACAAGCCCAAAATAAGCAACTATTAGAAACATGCCCAACAACCTGCAATAATTTACAAGCAGCTTTACAGAAAAAACAAGCCCATAGTCGCTGACAATAAGCAGACATGGCAACACCGATCAGCAGTGGGGGGTAGGGCAGATACTAGGGAGTGGCTTTTCTTTGTAGCACAAGGTTTCCATGATCCGCTGACACAGCCTATATAGCCTACTGTGTCCATTTTGTGGGGGAGGGGATGGGGATGGGCGTGGGTATGGGGATGGGGATGAGGATGGGGTCGGGCTGATAACACCACACCGGCTGCTGCAGGGAAATTCTGCAAGGTGACTCAGCCTGCATCATGTATTTGACTGGCAGATGAGTCCCTCCCCGTGGCCTGAATTAAACATGACCTAATATATATGCAATTACAACGGCGGTCTATGTTTCCTTTAGTCCCTTTTAAGATACGCAAGTGGATACGTGGCGAATAAATATTTCATCTGTGTCATGCGGCACTCAGTGGCCCATCCCGTAATGGGATTATATGACACATATACTGGTCAAAGAAATAAAATGATGATAGACGTGGTACTTGTGAAGTAAAACGTCATTATGGCTTTTTAGATGGGGAAAGGTTTAACATGTTGTAAATGGATTAATACAGTCTTTTGTTTGAGTTATACGTGACTGCATTTCACATGTTCACTCTTTATGTTCATAATCACATTTTTTTGGGACATTTGTGAGGTTTTACGCTACATTCAAGATCATAGTTGGGCTGGGCAATATGGACGATCAAATAAAACATAATTTTTGACGTACTACCTCAAATTCTGTATTGTGGGGATGACTATTGCTGCTTCTGCAAAATATTTACACAATGAGATTTTTGCTACAATAATCAGTAATGCCTAAAGAGAAAATTTGCAACGGTTGAGCTAGAATAATCCGGTAATTAGTAACTTTTTACTGTAGTGCAGTCTTTAACCCATTAAGACCTGAGGCGATTCTTAAAAATGTTTTCTGAACAAAAAAAAAAACAGGATTTTTCAAAAATAGCAGATCTACAAGCTCATAGCGCGGCACTCGGTGCCGCGCTATGAGCTTGTAAATCTGCTATTTTTGAATAGCCAAAGAAATCTAAAGTGACACAGATGCGTTCCAGGCTTAAAGGGTTAAAGCCAGGAAAAGATGACACTTGAGGTCATATTACGACGATGTCCAAAATCCCTGACAATTCTAGTCTCAAATCATGATATTGATGTAGCATTTTTGTTTTGTGGCCTTTTATTCTAATGGAACTATTTTGCTGCTTGCTTTGTTTAAAAATGGGCCAGGCGGACGCAACGTCTTGAAGTGAAATTGAAGTCAGGCTGTGAGGAATATTTTAAAAACCCGATCTGGGTCATCAAGTGCAAACTTGGTTCCTCTTGCACGACTGCAGAGCATATCTGTAAACTAGACGTGTTCTTTTCATGTTTATGAGTAGCCTACATAGTGGTTTTCAACCCTTTTCATATCAAGGTCCATTATTTATTCGCCATTTGAGCCACAGGACCACCATTTAAATGGTAGACTCTCACTCAGACCCAAAACTTTGAATATGTTGTTATTGGATAAGATTTTGTCCACAATTCCATCCATGCTGTGTTGATGTTGGTACCATTAGGAGAGAAAACATGCACACGTTGAACAACGTAACAATTCTTCTACATTCTCTAATTGTGTAGACTTCTTGCACATTAAGTAATGCAGATGTTTAACATAATTTGGTTTCATTTTACGCTCTCAAGAGTTAAAGATCTCTAAGGGTCCATTGTGTTACCAACTCTCCATCATTTAGCTGAGGACCACCTGGAACCCCCTCAAGAACCACTGGTGGTCCCCGGACCACTGGTTGAGAACCACTGAGCCTTCATAATAACGAGGCACACAGGGACAATATTTATTGAGACAATAACATGCTCTTAATTTCTCCCCCTTATGCAGCGTGAGTGTATTTCAATGCATGTGGGCCAGGCCGGAACCCAGATGGGCAATGCATGCTGGGAGCTCTATTGTCTGGAGCACGGCATCCAGCCCGACGGTCAGATGCCCAGTGACAAGACCAGGGGCGGAGGAGACGACTCCTTCAACACCTTCTTCAGCGAGACCGGCGCGGGGAAGCACGTTCCCAGGGCTGTGTTTGTAGACCTGGAGCCAACAGTCATAGGTAAGAAGAGGTCAAAAGGAAAGCCGCTTTTTCACCAGGCAGATATTTCTGTTACAGGTTGATTCTAAGGCAGGGGGGTGATGCAACTTTGATGATGGAGAGGGCCACTATATTTCCACACTCACTCCAGAGGGCCACATTTCGGGCAGACGCCTCTTATCTCCGTATTTTAACTTTTTTTCGTAAATTAATTCTATGTCACACAAAAGTAGCAAAAATAGCCGATCTACAAGCTCAAAACGCGTCACAGTGCGACGCGTTTTGAGCTTGTAGATCTTTTGCTGTTTTTGAATTGGAATCCAGATTTCTTTTTGTTGCTATTTTTGAATTGGAATCCTGAAAAGTAACAATTTTATTTAATTTTAAATGCATTTAGTTATACTTATGTTAACTTTATGAACTTAAATACAAATACATTGGACATAAAAAAGACACTTGAATTGTAATACTAGTCATTAAGCTACTAATATAGACTGAGATAATTAAAGCGGGTCATGTTTGTTTGGAATTGTAATAGATGAAATCAATAATATATCAGTATTCCGATATTAACCTGCGGGCTGCATTAGGTGAAGGTGGGGGCCGCATGTGGCCCCCGGGCCGCCAGTTGCCCATGTATGATCTAAGGCCTGCCACAATTATTACATAATCGCCTGATCGTGTTCATGTGAGATAATCGCAGTTATTTTGTCACAATCGTTTCCGTGTTTAAAGGGCAAGAGCACTTTGGTAGAGGTTTGGGTTGTGTTACCTTGCCATGATGTAACTCCAAAGGTGGACAAGAAATCAAAAATAATTGCTCCATTGATTAGAAATTGATAATTCAAAATATGCTCCTCATTGACTTACATTGTACGGTAAAACAGCTCTCAAAGTCACTCTTTTAGCACATAAACGAACACAAACAAAGTTGATTCAGACAATATAGAACATCACCAAACCCAGTACTGTTTGTTTTTTAAATTAAAATGTTAACTTCCCATTGATATTGCTATTTCTATTAAGAAGAAAACCCGGACTGGATCCGTGGATCCGGATCTTCAAATAGTAAAATCAGCAGGAAGTTGACATTTTTATTAAAAAAATAAACAGTACTGGGTTTGGTGATGTTCTATATTGTCTGAATTAGCTTTGATTGTGTTCGTTTACGTGCTAAAATAGTGACTTTGAGAGCTGTTTCAGCGTACAATGTAAGTCAATGAGGAGCATATTTTGAATTATCAATTTCTAATCAATGGAGCAATTATTTTTGATTTCATGTCCACCTTTGGAGTTACATCATGGCAAGGTAAATACAAAACCCAAACCTCTACCAAAGTGGTCTTGCCCTTTAAAAGTGTTCATACATTTTCAAATATAAAAATAGCAGATCCACAAGCTTACAACGCGTCACACGTTGTAAGCTTGCAAGACTGCCACATTGCCTCGAGCGAACGATGCACAGACTAAAAGAAACATGCGTCCATGTCGTCCCACAGACGAGGTCCGTTCAGGTACCTACCGCCAGCTGTTCCACCCTGAGCAGCTGATCACTGGCAAGGAGGACGCGGCCAACAACTACGCCCGTGGTCACTACACCATCGGCAAGGAGATCATTGACATGGTTCTGGACAGGACTCGTAAGCTGGTAAGCCATGCCAATTGACATACTGTATGGCCTGCTCTGTGTGTTAGTGTGTGTTGTGTTTTTCCTGGGTGTCTGTGTACGTCTGTTAACTAGGCAACAGTAGGCCTGGATCGCTGGCGTACCGGTCCAGTCACCTAGGCTCAATGAAACCTGACAGCGCGTCGCGGGTTTGCCTCCCGATTGCCGCGCTACGAGCTTGTAGATTTACTATTTTTGAAAAATCGTGAAAATGTGTGCAAATCTTTGAATATATATTATATTATATATTATATATTATATATTATATATATTATTTTAAAGCGAACATTAACTCAAATCTTTCCTTCTGGGGGTCCCTGGAACAAAATATTTTGAGATGGGGGTCCGCGGCCAAATTCATATCATTTTGGGTCCTTGACATGAAAAAGTTTGAAAACCACTGATATATAAACATACGTTTTTCAGAAAACCGTTCAGAATTTAGAATACATTTTGCAGAATCGGAACCTCAGGCCTCAATGGGTTGATGTAGTAATATGGTCATCGCCTGGCATTGTGCACACATGAATTACAAAAACAATACTAGTGATGTTGTGACATGTAGAACATGTGGAGACTGGTGTTACAGGGGAAGGCCAGAGCTTGATCAACTCTTTGTTCTTCGTTTAGGCGGACCAGTGCACTGGGCTCCAAGGTTTCCTCATCTTCCACTCCTTTGGTGGAGGAACCGGCTCCGGGTTCACCTCCCTGCTGATGGAGCGCCTCTCCGTCGACTACGGGAAGAAATCCAAGCTGGAGTTTGCCGTTTATCCTGCACCCCAGGTGTCCACGGCCGTGGTGGAGCCCTACAACTCCATCCTGACCACGCACACCACCCTGGAACACTCTGACTGTGCCTTCATGGTGGACAACGAGGCCATCTACGACATCTGCCGCAGGAACCTGGACATTGAGCGCCCCTCGTACACCAACCTCAACAGGCTGATTGGTCAGATTGTGTCCTCTATCACTGCTTCTCTTCGCTTTGACGGCGCTTTGAACGTGGACCTCACAGAGTTCCAGACCAACCTGGTGCCGTACCCTCGTATCCACTTCCCTCTGGCCACCTACGCCCCGGTTATCTCCGCCGAGAAGGCCTACCACGAGCAGCTCTCCGTGGCCGACATCACCAACGCCTGCTTCGAGCCGGCCAACCAGATGGTGAAGTGTGACCCTCGCCACGGCAAGTACATGGCCTGCTGTCTGCTGTACCGAGGCGACGTCGTGCCCAAGGACGTCAACTCGGCCATCGCCACCATCAAGACCAAGCGCACGATCCAGTTCGTGGACTGGTGTCCCACGGGCTTCAAGGTGGGCATCAACTACCAGCCGCCCACCGTGGTTCCCGGAGGAGACCTGGCCAAGGTGCAGAGGGCCGTGTGCATGCTGAGCAACACCACGGCCATCGCCGAGGCCTGGGCCCGCCTGGACCACAAGTTTGACCTCATGTACGCCAAGAGGGCCTTCGTCCACTGGTACGTTGGCGAGGGCATGGAGGAGGGGGAGTTCTCTGAGGCCAGAGAGGACATGGCCGCCCTGGAGAAGGATTACGAAGAGGTGGGCACCGACAGTGTCGGAGAGGGAGAGGAGGAGGAAGGCGAGGAGTACTAGAAGTACTTGTTGTTTGCTCCAAGACGGTGCACATGATATCCAAGTTCTTCAAGGTCATCGTTATTATCCCAGTTTGACATGTGTTGTCTTCATTTTGCCGTTTTTTCCCCAATACATTGTGTTATGATGTTCAATTCAATAGCACAAGGCTAAACACCCCCCAAAAATGTTAATGGATCGGACATGTTTTATTAAGAAGCACATTCCTGCCCCCACCCTTTTAATAAAGAAAAGTACTTCAAGCAATTATCCGACTTGTGTTTTCACTGGGTTACTGTTGTAGAATCAGCAATCAATCCACAGAATCTGTGTAGAATCAAGTGATTAATGTTCTTCTGTGTAGAATCAAGTGATTAATGTTCTTCTGTGTAGAATCAAGTGATTAATGTTCTATCATTAGCAAGGAGTTGTTGGAATGGGTGCCATTAGGACAAGTTCATGTAATTCCCCCGCTAAGTGATTTTGTTTTGTGAAATATGTATATTGTAGCCTGGGCACCTAGGCTGCAATGGGGTGCTCCTTCCATTCCGACATCTCACCACTCCGACTAGTGGCTTCCGCGTGCGGTTAAGGTTAGGGTTAGGGTTAGGTATAGGGTTAGTCAACGTCGGAAAGGCGACATGTCGGAAAGGAGAAATGCACCCGGCTGCAATGCGGCCGGCCTGGCAGCGTGTCACGGGTTCGAGTCCCGATCCCGACGACTTTTGCTGCGTGTCACACCCCATCTCTCTCTCCCCATTTCCTGACAGTGTACTGTCCTATCAATAAAGACATAAAAGCCCAAAAATAAATCTTTTAAAATAAAAACTATATATATATATATATATATATATATATATATACATATATTCGTTGCTGTCCGGCAGGAACCAGCTAACTCCATTTTTCCGCTTTTGCATTTTTCCACCATAAATCAGTGCTATTGAACGCCCTTTACGTCTGTGTTTTGTTTAAAAAGATATTGAACCAATGCCAAAAAGCGCTTCTGACAAAACCAGCTAACTCCATTGGATCCTCAAGCTTTCTGCAAAACCAGCTAACTCCACCAAAGGAGGGTGGAGTTAGCTGGTTTTGCTGACTCCAGGCTCCACCCCCTTTTGACCTCCAACCTCATTGTGAGCTTAGAGGTCCATTTAGCTGTTCTTAACTCCATTTTTTGTATTTGTCATTTCCTGAAAAATGTATATCTTGACTTAGAGTAAGCTGGCTTCTGCCGGACAGCAGAGTAATATATATATATATATATATATATATATATATATATATATATATATATATATATATATATATATATATATATATATATATATATATATATATATATATATATTTCTGATAGCAATTCTATCAAATCAAAAGATGCTCATACCAGGATGCAGGACAAACAAGTGAAATTGGAAGTGATGACAAAGAAATGAGCAGACAAAATTGGAGCTGGAAGATAAAATGTGAAGCTGATAAATGGGTCCTCTCTCCTGATTGGCTGAAAATGTATTTTCTCTATTTGCGAGATTGGGAGACTCTGTTACTGAACAAACACTGTAGCAATGATTACTATCTGGGGCCTGTTCCTCAAAAGGTGAATAAACTAAGCCTGGACTTAAGCCAAATCCAGACTTGACAAAGTCGGGTCCATATAAGCCTCGTTTATTCCGTTCCTCGAAGCAAAGCCAGGCTGAAAAGGAGCGACTTTGTCGAGCTAGGCCTTGTCAAGCCAGGCTATGTCCAGTCAGGATAATGAAGCCAGGCTTCACGTATTTCTATAAAAGACCATGAAAGTCGATAGCAGAATCCTTGAACTTGACCAATCATGGAGTCCAAAACCAGAGCGGCGTTCCTCTCTGTGGCTGAACAGCAGCATTGCAGCAGCTCATGAAATCATACAAGGAAGTAAAATCTAAAATGTATTATAAGCGAGAAACGCGACCGCAATAAATAGATCCAGGGAGAAAGCGTGGCAAGGTATTGCAAGCACACACAGAGTGTGTGTGTGTGTGTGTGTGTGTGTGTGTGTGTGTGTGTGTGTGTGTGTGTGTGTGTGTGTGTGTGTGTGTGTGTGTGTGTGTGCGCGCGCGACGGTACGGGACGGCAACGGGACGCACGGGACGGGACGCCGCGGGGGGTTGACCGCGACTGGGGGCCGCGACGGGATGAGCGGGGGACAGGGGGACAGGGGGACGGGGGGGGGACGGGGGGACGGGGGACGGGGACGGGGGGGGGGGGGGGGGGCGAGACACTCAATAGCCCCACATTTGCAAGACCACTTTGGTAGAGGTTTGGGTTGTGTAGTTACCTTGCCATCATGATGTAACTCCAAAGGTGGACAAGAAATAAAAAATAATTTCTCCATTGACTAGAAATTGATCATTTAAAATATGCTCCTCATTGACTTACATTCAGTGAAAAAAAAAATCTGTTATATATTATCAAACATCTAACAACAATATGAACTAGTGTTAACAGAGTGACAATGACATCCCATGAGTCATTGTGAAACAATTATGATTCATGGTCACACACTATTTCAGTAATATAATTAATTTGATTATATCTGATTGTATTTATTTCATTTTATTTGAATGCAAGGTCATTAAAATGAGTCCATATTCAAACACATGTGTTGAATTAACTGTGGAAAAACTTGAAGAACAAGGCACTGGATTAAGTAAGCTTGGCTGTTAGCCTGCTCCTGACCAGGCTAACTTCACAGCTAAATTGCCATGGTAACTAAGGTAGGATTGCTTCAATTCTCTTTTGAGGAATCGGCTCATGGCTAAACTTAGCCCGGGTGAACTAGCTAAACTAATCTTCAAGCTAATTCAGCTTTTGAGGAACCGATTCAGCCCTAATCCTGGCTAAATTAAGCCAGGATAGGTGTTAAAGCCAGGCTTAAGCTTTAATTCTCTTTTGAGGAACAGGCCTCAGAATGTATAGTTTTAACCTTTTATCAAAAACACTTGTTTTTAAACCCAAAATATCACTTACTCTTTCGACCTTATAGCAGCATCTTTGAGCTAGCAAGTGCAGCCAGTGTCTGTGTCGGACCATTGCATATAAAATGGCTAGAGGACGCCCCCTACTGACATAAGAGAATACTGTGAACATTTCACATTCTTACCTTCAACGTATATGCCTTTAAACCTTCATAACATAAACTTCTGTTGAACAATTTTAGTATGCCGGACAAAACGAAGGAGCCAGCTGTGACAGATCACCCAACTAACTGCAAACCTATAGCCCTCACTGGAACTGTTTGATTCAAAGATGCAGTGAAACGTTTTTAAGCAATGAACACCATTTAAAGTTGATCTCAAAATGTGATTCAAATTCCCATTATTCAGTGGTGTAAGGTTACTGAGTACATTTACTCAAGTACTTAACTTAAGTACAAGTCTGAGGTACTTTTAATTTACTGGAGTATTTCCAATTGTCTATACTTTTACTTCTACTCCACTACATCTCAGAGGCAAATATTGTACTTTTACTCCACTACAATTATTTGAAAACTTTATTTACTGTACCAGTTACTTTGCAGATATAAAGTATTATTATAAAACATACATTAACCACTTTAGCCTTATTTTATACCTAGGCTATTTGAAAATAGCCGACGGGTTGTGATCTTGTAGATCTGCTATTTTGAAACATCTTAGTACTTTTACTTTTGGTACGTTAAGTACGTTTTCATACCAATACTTTTGTGCTTTTCTCAAGTACATTTTTAATTCTGGACTTTTACTTGTAACAGAGTACATTGCAGTATTGATACTTTTACTTAAGTAAATAATGTGAGTACTTTTTCCACCACTGTAAATGAACTAGCCTGGGCAGCATTCCATTTTCGGGTATATGATCCGGTCGGAAAAAAAGAAAAAGTGGCCGGATAGGCAGAACCGGAAAGACGTCTCACCCCAAAATAGGTCCGTGCTAATAAAATCCTTGATACGGCATTGTTTAGCTTATTTTTTAAATGTAAATGTGCGTGCACTATCCGGAGACTATTTAGCGTCGGTATTATCCCAAGGGGAAATTCTATTCCATTTAAACCGCAAAACCGGATAGGCAGAACCGGAAAGAGGATTATTTTTTCTTTTTTTTTTTCAGTAGGCGTGGTCTAGACCGGATCATATGTTGTCTTCTGGAACGCAGACCAGGCTTTCCTCCGAGGTGGAAAGACTGGTGATGCGAGGTTATAAATGAACAGGGGCGACAGTGAAAACCAAACGCGTCGATAGGGGGCAGCATCAACACATCATAGTCATGAATGTGTTTCTCCTTTTTTCCCACCAGTCGTTGACCTCCCCTAACACCAGGAGGGAGTGTTGCCATGTCCGCTTATTATAGGCCACTTTGGGCTTGTTTCTAAAGTGTAGTTACTTATTTGGGCTTGCTTCTAAAGTGTTAAATTATTATCTAACCCAGTGGTTCTCAGATATTTTCAATGCAAGGAACCCCCAATTTCATATGTATTCGTCCGCAGACCCCCTCATCTAAAAATATTTTGTGTCAGGGACTCCCCCATACAAGATTTGTTGCAAAATTGACCTATTTTATTTATCAGGATCTGCTATTTAAAAAAGAATGCTATTTGAAAAAAATAAATAGCAGATCTACAAGCTCACAACGCGTCGCGATCGCGATGCATTGTAGTCGTGCCGTTGTGAGCTTGTAGATCTGCTATTTTCACAAAGTCACTTCTTTTTGGGCTCGTTTTCCTAGACTCTGGTTGCTTATTTCTCTCGCAAAAGTCTGGCAACACTAAGCAGCGTCGATCAGGAAGTCATCTGCATAACATTTGTCTTCAGATCATATAGTAGGAATCTAAAGCAACAACAACAACAAGCTACTTCTAATCCTACTGGTTTTCATCTGAACCCTGGAGACAGACAGAATGGAAGAATATCATCCCAGCGATGAGGTTTGAATTGGATGTTTAATACAGTCACATTTTCAACATGGACATAATACATGTTTCTATGTGGTCAGACCCTCAGACAGAGAGCCTTGGTCATCAGCCATGACCGTCTTGGATAATCTTCAAAATAGTGTTTGCACTTTCTCCCTTTTTGGCCCGTACGTCTACATAAACGTTCAGATTTCAAATATAAGGTGCTTACCCCATGACCACGGATGTTACAATTATGTACGGGCCCTCAGAAGTACCCGTATCGTCCGTATTGTTCAATATAAAGCATTTTAATCCGATCGGTGACCATTTTCTCATAAGAATTATTATGTATCAGCGTGCAATACACCTCCCAACCGATAGGCTCACGCAGTTGAAAGCATATGGAGAAAATGACCAACAATCGGATTAAAATGCTTTGTATTGAACAATACGGAAGATACGGGTACTTCTGAGGGCCCGTACATAATTGTAACATCCGTGGCCATGGGGTTAGCACTTTATATTTGAAATCTGAACGTTAAATGTAGATGTACGGGGGAATTAGGGAGAAAGTGCAAACACTATCTTGAAGTTCATCCATGACGGTCATGATGACAGTCGACCGATTTTTGAAAAAGTCAGACTATAAAATACAACTATGAAACAAGGCTAATATATACGAATTATTATTATTATTATTATCATCATTTCATATATGTTTTTTTTTGCAGGGCTCATTCAATGCTGACGACGCAAGTAACACCGTTAAAGAGGTATTAAACATATTTCATTTTAGCTGTGTGTCATCACGGTCGTGATGCTGTGTGCTGTCCCATTGTCAGTGGTGGAAAGTAACTAAGTACATTTACTTAAGTACAATTTTGAGATATTTGTACTTTACTTGAGTATTTCCAATTTCCAATACTTTTACTTCTACTCCACTACATCTGAGAGGCAAATATTGTACTTTTACTCCACTACAATTATTTGAAAACTTACTAGTTACTAGTTACTTTTCAGATATAAATTATGATATAATGAAACATACACTAACCACTTTAAACCTATTTTATACATAGGCTATTTGAAAATAGCAGATGCGACGCGTTGTGAGCTTGTAGATCGGCTATTTTCAAATATTTAGTGCTTTTACTTTTGGTACTTTAAGTACATTTTGATGCCAATGCTTTTGTACCTTTACTCTAGTAAATTTTTAATTCTGGACTTTTACTTGTAACAGAGTATTTTTATATTGCAGTATTGGTACTTTTACTTAAGTAAAGAATTTGAGTACTTTTTCCACCACTGTCCATGGGCCAGACTCACTCAAGGTGGCAAAGGTTGCTTATCATTTTTGAGAAGCTCTATGTCTGTAGTAGCCCTAGAATGTCTGTGATCTTACATACGTTATATACAATATGTTTGAAATACATGAAATGTATGTAAGATGACAGACATTCTAGGGCTATGTCTGCAGATAATATTTTTTTGTATGATAACCCTTACTGAGTCACAGCTAAATGAAGTTACCCTCCCCCATTGAAAATCTGCCTTTTAGATGCGGGACGGGTGCATATCTTGGTATTGGCTCATGTTCAGGACATATCTAAATATTGTTTACTATAGTGTTTGGTGTCATTTTTAAGGGGACACTTTAAAGGACAACTTTAGTTTTTTACAACCAAGGTTTATGTTTTAGATTGTAATTAAAGTAAATAAAATATGAGTGTTACATTTTTTAAATGTACTGCTTTCTATAGTTTTAGCAATTTTCGCAATCTTTTTTACAGTGGGCGGGGGCATTCTGTCCGGTGGCTAAATATATCTTTTTTTACACAATAACCTGTCGTTTTCTTTATTATTATTTACAGTAGCTCTTCTAGCCCCCAATAACTCACATCTGGCCATCAAAGACCACAGGACCTTTTTTATTGTGTAAAAAAGGCATATTTAGCCACCGGACAGAGTGCCCCCGCCCACTGTAAAAAATATCGCAAAAATGACCAAAACTGTAGAAAGCAGTAAATGAAAAAAAATAACACTCATCTTTTATTTACTTTAATTACAAGCTAAAATATAAACCTTGGTTGTAAAAAAACTAAAGTTGTCCTTTAAGCTTTCATTCAAGCCCTTTTGTGAATATGTATGACAAGTACAGTGGTCACTGGAGCTCTTCAAACCTTTAATAGCACAAATGTTTCCACCATTTTCGCCTAAACCATATATTTTATTTTAGTCCTGTGGCATCAAGAAACATCACAGGCACAAACCACAATAACTGGAATACTGACATGACACTAAGGATTCAGGAAATATATCATTTACCCATATTATTTAATTCTGAGGTGGTGATTTTCAGCCTTATATTAAACAAGCACTTTTTATGAGAAATAGACAGGGTCATAGGCCTATATGAAATAACATCACTTAACCTCCCAAAACATTGATACAAAAGGTTTTTCAATTGATTCTGCTACCTCTACACATGCTGCCTTGAGAACATCCAAACAAATCCAGATAACTGGTCAAACATTGGCCAAATTGTCAAATAATAAGAAATAGGCAAAAATTGTGAAAATAACAGATCTACAAGCTCACAACGCCTCACAAAGGAGACTCTTTGTGTCTCCTACCGGAACCGCTGCCGCCGGTCATCAAAATTGGCTTAGGAATGTGACAAACACAAAAACAATATCCATGAATTCAAGTCTCCATGGGGTGACTAATCGATAGCAAAAAGAAAGTCATTTTGGGGGTGAACTATCCCTTTATTGTTGCACACTGCAGACAGCAACTAAAGAGTACAGTTTCCTCTTGCATAGGAGCTGATGTCGGATAATGTTGGTCCATTAATGTAATCAATATCTGGAATGAGAGCATTTACAGATGTCTTTTCAACATCAACGTCTATATCCAATCTTCAGTACTTTTACTTCTACTCCACTACATCTCAGAGGCAAATATATACTTTTACTCCACTTCAATTATTTGACAGCTTTAGTTACTAGTTACATTAACCACTTCAGCCCTGTATTGCATTTCGGCCATTTGAAAATAGCCGATCCACAAGCTCACAATGCGTCGAACTTGTAGATCTGCTATTTTCAACAGATATATACATTTGAAAACTTGCAAAATGGGACATAAAGAATAATGAGTACTTTTACTTTTGTTACTTTAAGTACATTGAATGATACCAATACTTTTGTACTTTTAGTCAAGTACATTTTTAATTCAGGACTTTTAATTCCGGACTTGTACTTTTTTTTCCAGCACTGCTCTTTATTATATTGTGTAATGTTGTGTTTATGATCTGTTCTGTTATGTTCACACACAGCTATTAATAGTATCAGTAGCCAAACACAAGTGAGGCTCAGTTTTATTGACGCTTTGAGATTTGCCTGAGGTGCTTGCAACAACCAGTGACTACCACATGACTGTAAATACACGCACTGTCCCTTTAACCCGTTAAAGCAGGGGTCTTCGACAGGGGGTCCGGGACCCCTAGGGGGTCCTCAGAGTTACTACAGGGGGTCTGCCAAATCTTTGTGTGATAGGATTTTTAATTTTACCTTAACCACTTGAACCGTAGCATCCCTTTTCTGAGGAGAACTTTAGCCAAAAATAGCAGATCTACGAGCTCACAATGCCTCGCAAGATTTGAGTTAAAAAATGTTGCTTTAGAAAAATAATAACATATATATTCAAAGATTTGCATTATAGCTAAAATCTAAAATGACACAGATGTGTTCCCGGTCTTAACCCATTGAGACCTGAAGCCGATTCTACATGTCTCCTAAATCTCAACAGTATTCTGAAAAACGTATGTTTCTATATCAGTGGTGCTCAATCTTTTTCATGTCAAGGACCCCCAAAGTTATATGTATTTGGCCACGGACCCCCATCAAAATATTTTGTTCCAGGGACCCCCAGAAGCAAAGAATAGAGTTAAAAATGTTCGCTTTAAAAATATAATATATTCAAAGATTTGCACACATTTTCACGATTTTTCAAAAATAGCAGATCTACAAGCTCGTAGCGCGGCACTTGTAAATCTGCTATTTTTAAATAGCCAAAGTATAAAATATGGGTAAAGGGGTTCAAATGATTGTGACGCTTTAGGAGACCCCCTGGTACCCCCCCCCCCCCCAGGACCCCACTTTGAGAACCACTGTTCTAAGTGTGTGTGTGTGTGTGTGTGTGTGTGTGTTGCAGTGTATTGACAACATCATAGGTGCGGTAGATTACAACCAGAACCTGGTTAACAAATGGACGGCCAGTATCGTCGAGGTGTCCCTCGCCCAGCTGGTCAAACTGGCCAAGGCCTACAAGTACATCGGTATGCTGTGTGTGTGTGTGTGTGAGTGGGTCTTAAGCAGTGGTGTAAAGTAACTACTGTAAGTACATCTACTCAAGTACTGTACTTAAGTACAATTTTGAGTTACTTTTACTTTACTGGAGTATTTCCAATTGTCTATACTTTTACTTCTACTCCACTACATCTCAGAGGCAAATATTGTACTTTTACTCCACTACAATTATTTGGAAACTTTAGTTACTTTGTAGATATAAATTATTACATTATAAAACATGCATTAACCACTTTAGCCCTATTTTATACCTATAGGCTATTTGAAAATAGCCGATCTACAAGCTCACAACGCGTCGCATCGCGACGCGTTGTGAGCTTGTAGATCTGCTATTTTCCAACATTTTAGTACTTTTACTTTTGGTACTTTAAGTACATTTTGATACCAATACTTTTGTACTTTTACTCAAGTAAATAGTTTACTTGTAAACACTTCTGCCATAGTAATTGCAAATGGCGTCCCTGTGCCTCAGGAAAATCAATCGTGTGTGTGTGTGTGTGTGTGTGTGCGTGCGCACGCTGCTTTCCTGATGTTTTTTTTTTAAAATCCTGTCCTCAATGCATGATGTAATATGCCTTAATGAGTGAGATGTGGTTGATATGACACGTGGCACCTCTGTGACTGCAGTGACGTGCGCTGTGATGCAGAAGAGTGGTGCGGGACTCCATGCGGCCAACTCCTGCTACTGGGACACCACCACAGATGGTGAGAAACGACCCATTTTAAGTGATTAGTATTATTTATTTATTTATTTATTTATTTATTTATTTATTAGTGTCTTGTCATTTGTCCTGCTATGACCTTGGGGGGAGGGTTGGGGATTGGGGGAACAAGTTGTCATATATACAACCATATGCATGTATCTTGTATGAAAAATGGAAAAATAAAAAACAAAGTGTTTAAAAAAAAATAAAAAAGTTAGTCGCAGGGTTCTACCCCAAAAAAAAAAAAAGAAGAAAAAAAAAAGAAAGAAACGACCCATTTTAACCCATATGAACTCATTCAGTGCCCAGCTTATTTATGGAATTTTGTCTCTGAGCCAAAATTCATTGTAAAAAAAAAATCACACCCTGTGTGAAGAGAGTGGTGCCTTTGATGAGCCCCGTATTGATGTTGTCATCAATGTTTGTTTATTGGACGTACATACATACGGACGGACGGACGGACACACAGACAAAGTCAGATATACTGTAGGAGTGGTTGGCACCACTCAAAAAAGTGCTTAGGAGCCGAGATACAGCCAACAAAGACTGAATGGAGCAGCAAATCTTCAAATCATCATATCTTGGGTTCTGAACATGTTTTTCCAACATGTTTTTTTGACGTCTTAGACGTCCAGTGGCACTGAATGAGCTAAGAACGGGAACGCATCTGTGTCATCTTCAGATTCCTTTGGCATAAAAAAAAAACTGCTATTTTTGAACAGCCAAATAAGTCTTAAAATGACACGGATGCGCTCCTGGTCTCCATGAGCACTTTCTACTTTTGTACTTTTACGCAAGTAAATTTAGAATTCCGGACTTTTACGTGTAACAAGAGTATTTCTACATCGCAGTATTGATACTTTTACTTAAACAATTTGCTGAGTTTTTCCACCATTGGTGAACACAATGTGTTTCATTTAGTTTCGGAAAGAAAGAGAGGATTTGTGTTTTCAATTTTTGAAAAATGGAGAAATGTCATTGACAAGCTGTTGCATGGACTTGTGTTATATACTTATAATCTCTCTTTTTGTTTTCTCTCCATCCAGGAAGCTGCACTGTAAGATGGGAGAACCGTACTATGTACTGTGTGGTTAGTGTCTTCGCTGTGGCAGTAGCATAGGAGGGGACACACTCACACACACACACACACACACACACACACACACACACACACACACACACACACACACACCCAAACCGCTCAAAGACAATGCAATGCGTTCCCACCGCCAGCAGGGGGCCCCCAAGTGCCACAGATTCTGCAGTACATACATCTTGTTGACTGGCTGTCCTTTCTTTATACCCTAAAAACTACCCTGAGACAGTTCAAGGAGAGATGCTGTGTTTATATTTCTTTTCTTTCTTTCTTTTGGTTCCTTCTTTCTGGTTATGTAATCATGAATGTGTAAAGAGACGAACCAAGGTTGCTTTGAGGTTAACCGAAAGGAGTTGCTAGGGAAGAAATGGCCAATTCAAAGGATGATGTTTTCTTACCACAGTGCTTTAAAAGCTTGCATCGAAGGTCATTATGCATCAGTTATATTCTTTAGTATAGTTATATTCATGTGGCCTCCATCAGTGAACAATACGGTTTTAGTGCACTGAAGTATTTCGTCATCTGTTCATTATATCAGTGGTTCTCAAACCTTTTCATGTCAAGGACCCCCAAATTGACACTTATTAGCCTGCGGACCCCCATTTGAAAAGATATGCCAGGGAGCCCCATAGGAGAAGATTTTCACGGCTCTAGCAGTGATTCTCAACCATCATAATTTCAAGGACCCCCAGATCGACATGCATTAGGCTACGGACCCCCATTTAACGGCATTTGTATCTCTGGGACCCCGATTTATATTGTACAATCAATGTTAATTTAACTCTGAGAGCGTACAAATGGACCGGACGGGTCCATTTGGTTCCATTTGTACACTCTCAAGAGTTTCAAACCCATAAGGGTCCATTTGGTTCCTAACTATCCATCATTTATCTGGGGACCCCCTGGAACTCCCTCAAGGACCCCTGGGGGTCCCCGGACCCCACTCTGAGAACCAATGCATTATATCATGCACTACTGACATATTGAAAAGATGGTTAGTGCCATGTTGCATATACTGTTGTGCCATGTTGAAACGATGGTTAGTTAGGTTTTATAAAGTTAGGAGTGGGAGGCAATAAACTGGAGTTGAAAACAATCCTCTAGTGTGAGTCATTTGTTTTGAACTAATATTACTCCAGCCTGGTTCCAGACGAATCTGCCATTGCAATAAAAAAAATCACACCCTGTGTGAAGAGAGTGGTGCCTTTGATGAACCCCGTATTGATGTTGTCATCAATGTTTGTTTTTTGGACATACGGACAGACACACAGACAAAGTCAGATATAGGAGTGGTTGGCACCACTCAAAAAAAATGCCCTCTGCAGATTTGGTCTGGCCCCTCTCAATAGAGATTGGATTTCTCTCCCTCCGAAGTTGTTGAGGGACCAATCAGGGCCCAGTATGGAAATACAGGGCGGGTTTATCACATTTTTTTTTATTTGGCCCTCGGCAGGTTTCATACAGAGAATATTTTGTACTTAAGTAAAAGTATCAATACTGCAATGTAGAAGTACTCTGTTACAGGTAAAAGTCCAGAATAAAACATTTACTTGAGTAAACGTACAAAAGAATTGGTATCAAAATGTACTTAAAGTACCAAAAGTAGAAAGAGCTCATTAGGCAGAATGTCCCAAATGTCAAGATTTCAAAGTCTAAATGTCTAAAAAACCTTTGAAAATAGCAGATCTACAAGCTCACAATGAGCTTGTAGATCTGCTATTTTCAAATAGCCTATAGGTATAAAATAGGGCTAAAGTGGTTAATGCATGTTTTATAATGTAATAATTTATATCTACAAAGTAACTAAAGTTTCCAAATAATTGTAGTGGAGTAAAAGTACAATATTTGCCTCTGAGATGTAGTGGAGTAGAAGTAAAAGTACAATATTTGCGATGAAGTGGAGTACAAGTACTGAAAACTGGAAATACTACTGCAGTAAAGTAAAAAATGCCTCAAAATTACAGTACTTGAGTAAATGCACTTGGTTACTTTACACCGCTGGAACCAATGAAAAGTATTAAAAAGCGCTTCTGACAAAACCAGCTGACTCCATTGGATCCTCAAACTTTCTGCTAAACCAGCTACAGTAAGTCCACCAAAGGGGGTGGAGTTAGCTGGTTTTGCTGACTCCAGGCTCCACCCCCTTGAACCCTCATGAACAAAACCTCCTAACTCCACTTTTTG
The DNA here is from genome assembly GCF_963454915.1 of Gymnoscopelus microlampas. Taxonomy (NCBI): domain Eukaryota; kingdom Metazoa; phylum Chordata; class Actinopteri; order Myctophiformes; family Myctophidae; genus Gymnoscopelus; species Gymnoscopelus microlampas. The sequence goes on along the minus strand of NC_139961.1, from coordinate 36,247,324 downwards.
TCTTGTTTTGTTTTTATTTCCTGAAAATTGAACATTTTGGAGTGAGCTGGTTTCTGCCCAACAACAGAGGTATAGAAAATGGCTTTATTTTCTCCCTTGAGTTATTTAAATTTGGGAAATATATTTTCATAAAATATAAAATACTTCTCTTAAGAATTCATCACCATACACATAATAATAATACTGTTAAAACCAGGGATTAGTATACTAATATAACACTTTATTCTTTGTAATTACAGTTCACAAGTTTCAAGTAAGGAGGATACAAAAAAAAGACTTTGCATTTGAAACAGCTTGACCTTAACCCATTAAGACTGGGAAAGCATCTGTCATTTTCTTTTTTAACCATTATCTTATACTTTCGGTATTCAAAAATAGCAGATCTACAAGCTCATATTGGCCACCGAGTGCCGCGCTATATTGTAGATCTGCTATTTTTGAAAAATCATGAAAATTTGTGCAAATCTTTGAATATACCGGTATATATTTTTCAAAGAGAACATTTTTAACTCAAATCTTTGCTTCTGGGGGGGGTTCTAATGTCTTCTAAATCTTAACAGTTTAGAAAAAAAACTTCTGTTGCTATAATATCAGATTCAAACTGTTTCATGTCAAGGACCCCCAAAATTATATGTATTTGGCTGCGGACCCCCATCTCAAAACGTGCTGTTCCAGGGACCCCCAGAAGAGAAGATTTTAGTAAAAACAAAAGTTTGCTCCAAAACATATATATATTCAAATATTTGCACGCATTTTCTCGATTTTTCGAAAATAGCAGATCTACAAGCTCATGAGCTTGTAGATCTGCTATTTTCGAATAGCCAAAAGTATAAAATAATGGTTAAAGTGGTTACACAGAGATGCGTTCCAGGTTGTAATGGGTCAACAGGTGCACAGTAAGGAGTAAGGACACAGCAGCAACATGTGAAATAGGAAGAGTTTTGAAACCAACAGTTTGACTAATGTGACGAAACAAAAAGAGAGAAGAGGGGTTATGTCGTAAATACTGACGGTCATTTCTTTACCAAATTGAGAACTGAAAAAAAACGAAGACCTTGTGAAACGACTTGGTAGAAGTTTAGAACAGACCGGCAACGCATCTGTGTGTAATTTTTAGATTTCTTGGGCTATTCAAAAATAGCAGATCATACAAGCTCATAGCGCGGCACCGAGTGCCGCGCTATGAGCTTGTATATCTGCTATGAAAATGTGTGCAAATCTTTGAATATATATATTTTTAAAGCGAACGTTTATAACTCAAATCTTTGCTTCTGGGGGATTCTACAAATGTCTTCTAAATCCTCACCATTTAAAAAAAAAATGTATTTGGCCGTGGACCCCCATCTCGAAATATTTTGTTCAGGGACCCCCCCAGAAGTTGTAACAGAGTTGAAAATGTTTGCTTTAAAAAATATCTATCCAAAGATTTGCACACATTTTCCAAGATTTAAAAAAAAAATAGCCAAATAAAAGTAAAATGACACAGTTGCGTTCCCGGTCTTAAGGGCTTATTAACCCTGAAGTTCCGTTTGTACACGGCCGTGTGAAGCGGCACACAGAACTAGCTCTTCACACATTGCATGAACTCAAAGAAAATGTTTTGTGCTATTTTTGAAAAATCGTTGACATTTTTGCGTTTTTTTTTTTTTTGGCATTTTCTTTTTTAAAGCGAGCATTTGTAACTCAAATCTTTGCTTATTGGGGGTTTCCCTGGAAGAACATATTTTGAGATGGGGGGGGGGTCCGTGGCCAAATACATATCATTTTGGGGGTCCTTGACATGAACAAGTTTGAGAACCCCTGATATAGATAACATTTTGTCGAATCCTCAGAAGCAAAGATTTGAGCTAAAAATGTCCGCTTGAGAAAAATATATATTCAAAGATTTGCACACATTTTCATGATTTTCCACCAAAAATTGCAGATGTACAAGGTCATAGCGGTGCCGCCCTATGAGCTTGTAGATCTGCTATTTTTGAATAGCCAAAGTATAAGATAATGGTTAAAGTGGTTTAAATGTAAAAGTGAGAGATGCTTTCCCTGTCTTAATGGGATACCAGAGCCGTCAACGTTCATTGATCGCCTGCCGTTATTGCACGTGGGAGAAGACTCCCCTCAAGGCTTTCTGAGCGGGAAAAGGTTGTCCGCTCCACATGGCCGTTTGGCGCCATTATTCCACTGAGCTTGTATATCTGCTATTTTTGAATAGCCAAAGAAATCTAAAATGACAAGAGACGCGTATCCCGGATTGAATGGGTTAATATAACTGTGGCGGGACCCTTTTTTAGGGGTTCCATTTTTCACACAGATTTTGCTGTGTTGTTGTCCTGAGAGAAACCCAGAATTATGTTTTGCTTTTTCGCGGTGGATGGCTAGAATAGCTACCCCGCGGGTACTCTTCTTGTCTTGTTCCCCCCCTGGCACGGGAGTTCAAAACCCACTGAACTGCCCTACTGGTTTGGTAGGATGGGGAGGCGGCGGGGTGTTGGTTAGAATCCTGGGACAGTTCTTGGTTTGTTCTAGAAGTTCTCTTTGTTGAAGATGAACGACGAACCTCCTTCGTTGTGAGAGACACTCTGCTTGGCCAGGGCCTTGCCCAGCACGGCCGGGCCACACAGGAACACCCCCACTTTGGTGCTGAGGACATACACACACATACATGGAAATAGTATCATTATTATGCATTTTTTTAATGTCATTATAATTACATTAAAAATATATAATTACAAAATTATAATAATAAATTGTGGAGTGGAGCTTGCCATATCCCTTCATTATTATGATATATATATTGTCAGGTGGGGGTCCGCGGCCAAATACGTATCATCTTGGGGGTCCTTGACATGAAAAAGTTTGAGAACCACTGCCCTATTAGTTCCAGCTTTTGTGTCGTAACACGCAGCCAGTGGTGGAAAAAGTAAAGAAAAATCTACAAAGTAACTAGTAACTAAAGTTTTCAAATACTTGTTGTGGAGTGAAAGTACAATATTTGCTTCTGAGGTGTTAGCGGAGTAGAAGTAAAAGGATTGGAAAATTGGAAATACTCAAGTAAAGTAAAAAAAAATATGTAAAAGTTTGACTTAAGTACAGTACTTGTGTACATCGCTCATTTGCTCCACTGCTTGCAGCACTATAATAGCAGAGAGAGAGAGAGAGAGGCTCACCCCGGGTGTTTCATAGCAATGCAGCCAAACTCGTTGTCCCAGTTGGGCTTCCCGTAGAGTGTCTTCTGCTTGAGGCCGGTGATGGGGTCGTTCTCCGCCTCGTGGTGGACCCTGAAGTGTGCCGCCTGAAAGGACGCAACCATATCGATTGATTGATTGATTGATTGATTGATTGATTGATTGAATACGTTCGTTCATTACTTTATTATTATCATTTCACCGCACTGGTTCTCAATGTGGGGTTTCTGGGGGGGTTGGGGGGGTTGTTCCAGGGTGTCCCCAGCTGAATGATTGATAGTATAGGACAGGGGTCTTCAACAGGGGGTTGAGTTACAAATGTAAAAAATTTATACATATTCAAAGATTTGCAAAAATGTTCACGATTTTTCAAAAACAGCAGATCTACAAGCTCTACAAGGCTCACAGCCTTGACATGAAAAAGAACCGCTGGCCTATACCAGTACTCAAGTAAGAAAAAATCCTCTGTACCTCGGTCCCCTTTAAAACAAATATACATATCCAAAGATTAGCACACATTTCTTTCAAAAATAGCAGATCTACAAGCTCATAGCCATGACATGAAAACGTTTGAGAACCACTGCATGGCCTATATACCAGGGGTCTTCAACAGGGGGTCCGGGACCCCTAGGTGGTCCTCAGAGTTACTACAGGGGGTCCACCAAATCTTTGTGTGATGTATTATTTTTTTCCTTAACTTGAGCCCAATAGCATCCCTATTCTGAAGAGAACTTTAGCCAAAAATAGCAGATCTACAAGCTCAGCTTGTAGATCGGCTATTTTTGGCAAAGAGGTATAGGTGTAGAGGGAAAAAATAGAAGACTAAGTAAAAAAAAAACTTTAATCTGAAACACAATTTTATACAATATAGAGTAGGGGGTCCCTGCTTCATCTCTGTCTCTCAGCTAGGGGGTCTTTGGCCTGAAAACGTTGAAGACCCCTGCTATATACAGTAACTCAAGTAAAAAAAACAACTTGGTACCTCAGTCTCTTTCCAGCGGGTGAGGTAGATGTTGTAGCTGAGGAAGTCGGTCACGCCCGCCTCCGCCATCTGGTCCTCCAGGGACTGCAGCAGGTCGGCGAACCACTCGAACGCCTCCGTCTCCGGACACAGCCAATAGAAATAGATCTAAAAGGGGTTTAGAGAGGGCGGAGTATATGACACAGCCAATAGAAATAGATCTAAAAGGGGTTTAGAGAGGGCGGAGTATATGACACAGCCAATAGAAATAGATCTAAAAGGGGGTTAGAGAGGACGGAGTATATGCCTTACAAACTAACCCATTAAGACCTGGAACGCATTCTGTGTGTCATTTTTTGATTTGTTTTGGCTATTCAAAAATAGCAGATCTACAAGCTCATAGCGCGGCACCGAGTGCCGCGCTACGAGCTTGTAGATCTGCTATATATTTTTTCAAATTGGAAAATGTGTGAAAATCTTTGAATATGTATTTATAAAGCGAACATTTGTAACTCAATTCTTTGCTTCTGGGGGATTCTACAAATGTCGTCTAAATCCTATGTTTCTATATCAGTGGTTCTCAAACCTTTTCATGTCAAGGACCACCCAAAATTATATATCTTTGGCCGCGGCCCCCCTTCTCAAAATATTGTCGCATTCCTAAACCAATAATTTGATGACCAGCAGCGGTTCCGGTAGGAGACACAAATCTGCTACCGGAACCGCGGCCTACCGGTCGGCTGGTCATAGGAATGCGACAAAAACAAAAAAAGAACTCCATGAATTCAAGTCTCCATGGGGTGAAAACATTGTTTTTTTTGGGTGAACTAACCCTTTAACATGTTGTGCCTAGGTTTCCCCTATAGGCTGGGGGCGTAGCAAGAGCCACGCCTTACAAACTAAAGAGACTACTTTTTTGGGGCGGAATATAACACAATGAAAAGCTAGGACAATGGAAACGCAGTCCTATATCCTATTATAGTCTCACCTTCTTGGTGAAGACGTCTTGGTTCTTCTGGGCGCGTTGGTACCACAGGGACTTGAGTATGGAGGCGAAGGGGGTGACGCCGATGCCGGCGCCCACCAGCATCACCACCTCGTAGCGGAACACGTCCTCGCTGGCCGTTCCAAACGGCCCGTCGATCGCTACCCTGAACGTACCGAGAGAGAGAGAGAGAGAGAGAGAGAGAGAGAGAGAGAGAGAGAGAGAGAGAGAGAGAGAGAGAGAGAGAGAGAGAGAGAGAGAGAGAGAGAGAGAGAGAGAGAGAGAGAGAGAGAGAGAGAGAGAGAGAGAGAGAGAGAGAAATAGATTTATACACTTGAAAAGTTATGAAATGGGACATTCTGCACAATGAGTACTTTCTACTTTTGGTACTTTAAGTACATTTTGATACCAATACTTTTGTACTTTTGCAATGAATTAATTTTCTCTGTGTGTGTGCGTGCGTGTGCGTGTGCGTGTGCATGTGCGTGTGTGTGTGTGCGTGCGCGTGCGTGCATTGTAATTGTCAACCGTTGTGTCAGTGTAAGTTACTGTGGGAGTGTTGTGTAGTCGATGCGTTGCTCTGAAACATCCTATTGCTCCACCAGAGTCCCTCATGTTGACCAACAGGAGGAGATGCAAGGGCGTATCGTCATAGAGGCCAATGGGGCCATGGCCCGGTCTGGAAAACTCTGCTCCCCCACTGCCCCCAGGGGAAAAAAAAATAAAAAATCTACATAACAACATTAGCACGCCTTTGTTTTCAAATCGGGCTTATTTGCATTCGGCCGGATAGTTAATGGGTGGCCATTAAAAAACGGTTTCCCCGTCAAACCGGTTCTCTTGCCAGGTAAACAGTTGTTTTATTGTGTTTTATTCACGTCTCTCTCTTGCATTAACGCTGATGGTAATTCTCAATAGACTGTCACTTATCAGCCGTCGTTGCGCGAGCCCCCCCCCGCGAGGGGGCGGGGGCGGGCGGTTTAAGAATCTGGCCCGGTCCACGTTAGAACCCACCATACGCTAGTGAGGAGATGGTGGTTTGTATTGGGCAACGTGCTAAACGGGCCATCGTCGAAGAGCGGCACCTGAAATCTCATTCATTTGCCGACCGAAAAAGTACTGAAACGTTTTAATTAAGGACAATATCAATACTGCAATGTAGAAATGCTCTGGTAAAAGGAAAAGTCCGGAATTCAAAAAGTACTTGAGTAAAAGTACAAAGGTAATGGTATCAAAATGTACTTAAAGTTCCAAAAGTAAAAGTACTCATTTGCAGAATGTCCCATTTCAAGTTTTAAAATGTATAAAAAATATTTTGAAAATAGCAGATATACAAGCTCACAATGCGTCGCATCGCGAGCTTGTAGATGGGCTATTTTCAAATGGCTCAAATTTATATAGGACTGAAGTGGTTAATGTATGATAATTACATTCTTTTTTTAGCAGCTTGCTTTAGCAAAGCTGCTCTATAAACGGGCCGCCATAAAGGGGGCGGAGAAAGGGGCGTGCACTTCCGTTCATATTATTTACCCAGGAAAGGGGTTGTGGCTGTGGAGAAGGGGGGGGGGGCGTGGCTGTGGAAAAGGATAGGGGCGTGGCCTGTAGTAATCGTATGACATCATCAATTTATACCTGGGCAGTTTCCAGGCCTCCTGGGTCTCGTCCTTGTGGCCGCCGCAGGCCTCGTACAGGGCCTGCGTCCAGTCGCCCGCCAGGCGGATGTGGATGCTGAAGTTCTCGTCCTCGGGCGAGGACGACAGGGTGAACGGGTGCCACTCCAGGTGCGAGATGGAGGGGCACTTGATGAAGACGTACTGGCCCACCTCCGAGCGGAAGCCCTTCTTCTTCATCTGCAGCTCCAGAGTCTTGGACGGGTGCATCACCACCTGAGGAGGGGAGGGGAGGGGAGAGGAGAGGAGAGGAGGGGAGCGAACATTTGTAACTCAAATCTTTGAATATATATATTGTTTCAGCTCTCGGTTTCATTCTGTACTCGGTGCCGTGCTATGAGCTTGTAGATCTGCTATTTTTTTGAATAGCCAAAGTAGTTGTAATAGTAATAGTGTCTCAGTCAGAGAAGGCTGATGGCCATGCATGTGCTCACATTAGGAAGTAAATAAGTTTGCTTCCTGTTTCTATTTTCAATTCTATTCTTAAAGCAGAAAGCTACACTCAGGGCCCTATACTTCACCGTATGGTGGTGAACAGCGAAGCTAGCTGATGTACAAGCTCACAATGGGTGCTCTTTGGCATGCTTGTCGAGTACATCTGCCGAGGGGCCACATGAAAGCTATATGAAAGCTTTTATCGATCTGCCATCTTCTGAGGCTCTATACACAGTGGTTCAAAGCCCTGCTCTAACACACAGTAAGGATGAAGGTTGATCACATACCTTGGTGATGACCACCTTCTGAGTAGAGCGATAGAAACGGACCATCCGCTCGGTCACGTAGATGATCATAGGCCCGATCACCCACTTCCACGTCTGGACGACGACAAAAAAACACATGTTTTGTTAGAGCTGCGTTATTGTAACCAATCTGTATGGTAGAGTGGTGTAAAGTGACTAAGTACATTTACTCAAGTACTGTACTTAAATAAAATGTTGAGGTATTTTTTACTTTACTGGAGTATTTCCAGTTTTCAGTACTTTTACTTCTACTCCACTACATCTCAGAGACAAATATTATATTTTTTCTCCACTACAATTATTTGTAAACTTTAGTTACTAGTTACTTTGTGGATTTTGATTATTATTACAAAACATACAGTACCCACTTCAGCCCTATATACATTTTGGCCTTTTGAAAATAGCCGATCTACAAGCTCACGATGCGTCGCATTGCGACGCATCGTGAGCTTGTAGATCGGCTATTTTCAAAGGATTTTTATACATTTGAAAACTACATAATGACTACTTTTACTTTTGTACCGATACCTTTTCACTTTTACTCAAATACATTTTGAATTCTGGACTTTTACTTGTAACAGAATATGTCTACACTGCAGTATTGATACTTTTACTTAAGTAAAAAAAAATGTGAATACTTTTTTTCCACCACTGCTTCCTGTCTACTTATATAGCTCACCCCTGGGGGGTTCCCGGCGAAGTTGGGCACGGGGCAGTCGGTTCCGTTCATTCCCCATTCCTGGAAGCGGTCCTTGCAGTCGGCGGGACGGTGCAGCAGCAGGTCAGATTGCACCTGTCCCCGCACAATCCTCCTGTGGTCAGGGAGCACAGGAGGAAGTCGTACTGAGTACTGGGATAGCTAATAGAAGTATAGGTATGCTTATACAGCAGTTGAACCCCACATTATTTTGGAGGGTCCCTTTATATGATTAAAGGGATAGTTCACCCCCAAAATGACTTTTTCGATCGATTAGTCACCCCATGGAGACTTGAATTCATGGTTACTTTTTTGTTTTTTGTCGCATTCCTAAGCCAATAATTTGATGACCGGCAGCGGTGTCTCCTTCCGGTCCGCTGGTATCAAATTATTATCAAATAGTGTATGCAGGGTCTCTGCTCATTTCTTAAGGTACAATTGAATGACTTTTAAGACCTTTTTTATTACCAATTTGGCAAAATTGTCAAAGAAAGAGGCAAACGTTGTGAAAATAGCCAAACTACAAGCTCACAACACCTCCCAGTGCTTCGTGAAAATGTGTGCAAATCTTTGAAAATTCGAACATTTGTAAGTAAATCTTTGCTTTTGAGGATTCTACAAATACGTACGTATGTATGTTGCTATAATCAGTGGTTCTCAAACTTTTTTGTGTCAAGGACCCCCAAAATGATTTGTCCATGGACCCCCTCATCTTAAAATATTGTGTTCCAGGAACCCCTGCAGTAGCAAAGATTTGAGTTCAAATGTATATTATATATTCAAAGATTTGCACACATTTTCCCGATATTCTTCTCCAAAAATAGCAGACCTACAAGCTCATAGCGCGGCACTCGGTGCCGCGCTATGAGCTTGTAGATCTGCTATTTGTCAATAGCCAAAGAAATGTAAAATGACACAGATGCGTTCCCGGTCTTAAAGGGTTATTCGCTAAGTAAAATGTCATGCTGGCGACAGACGGCCTTAACCTGCAGGAGATCAAACCTTGGATAAAAAAACCTTACCCGAAGCCGTGGAAGACCAGGCCGATGAAGAAGACGACGAAGAGGTGGTGCGTGTACCAGAAGACCTCGAAGTAGGAGCGGCGGATCACCTCCATGGACGAGGTGATGATGAGGATGAGGGCCAGCGTGATGGCCACGCCCGTCAGCCCGGCGATGGTGGTGAACATCACGATGGTCGGGCTCTGTGGGAGGAGGAGGAGGAGGAGGAGGAGGGGTCACACAACAATCGGCTTCATTTACGGTCTGTAGAAACCAATGGTGTGGCTTTGTCCCTGTTTTCTCCATACATGGGCATGCCCCCTTTGTCCTTAGGCCCCAGCCATAAAAGTCTGTCCCCCTTTCGTCCATATATGGGCATACTGTACACAGGCTGACACGTCATGTGAAGTCCGGCTAATAAAAGTCTGTCCCCCTTTCGTCCATACATGGGCATAGACACATGGGCATCTGCCGGTTCTGGCAGAACCAGGTCTCCTGGTCTTTTTTACAGTCTACACAGTATGTATAAAACGCACGTTCACACCAGCGTGGCCGATTCCCAGTTGGACCACATGCTTCTGCTTTTGGTCACAGAGTGACGTCACTGAGGCAACTGGAGAGGTTGTGTGCCTTTTGGTTCAGGGACCTGAGGACTCACCGCACTGTGTGTGTGTGTGTGTGTGTGTGTGTGTGTGTGTGTTGGTAAAACGCATATCATGATGATTGAAAGGAGACTTTAAACTATAGCGACTGGAAGCATATAGTATTTATGACAATGTTTATTAAGGTAAGAAAATGAAGTCTAAAGTTCGTCAAAAACCCATCCACTTGCATTAAGATAAATTCTTTCTGACACCAGCACGGGTAAAACAGCTAAACTACAGGCCATTCATAGTGTATGAACTGTCATTTGAACTCTCTTCCTATTTCGATTCAATTTCAAAGCAGGAAGCTGGGCCCTTAGTTTTATACTGTGTGACTGCGAAGGGCTTGATAATTATGCTATATATGCCAGTGGTTCTCAACCTGTGGGTCAAGACCCCATTTTAAAGGACTTTTAAGACCTTTTTAATACCTCAAAAAGAAAAAAGACCATTACTGCATCAAAAGTAAACGACAAACCATACTATAAAAACTGGTCCAAACATTGGCCGAATTGTCAAATAATAAAAGAAAGTGGCCATTTAAAAAAAAAAATTGCCGATCGATCGGCTATTTCACAATATTTATCTGTGGAACTGAAAATGTAATGCCTCAACTCCTACATTTCCAAGTGCTTGTCAGGGTGGGGGTTCCCCAGTTCAAATATGATTATTTTGGGGGGGGGGGTCACTGCCTGAAAAGGTTGAGAACCACTGCTATATGCTACTGAAAATAGCACATATACAAGATCACAATTCGGTGTGTGTGTGTGTGTGTGTGTGTGTGTGTGTGTGTGTGTGTGTGTGTGTGTGTGTGTGTGTGTGTGTGTGTGTGTGTCTCCCCCCCCCCCCTCTCTCTCTCTCTCTCTCCCCCCCCCTCTCTCTCTCTACCTCTACCTCTCTCTCTCTCTACCTCTACCTCTCTCTCTCTCTACCTCTCTCTCTCTCTCTCTGAAGGTGCACTTCCTGTTAAGAGTTTTTATTAAAAAACAACAAAAACAACACAAATAACAGCTGAGAACATACAGTCTCGTAACCTTTACTTATAACCTACCTGTTCTGTTACTACGCATTTTAATAAAGTAATCAATCAATCAATCAATCAATCAATCAATCAATCAATCAATCAAGTCCTAATGATGTTCAGGTGTAGGATTGGTAGGAAGTTGGAACTCACAGTCTCGTTGTTCCTGAAGACGTTCAGGAAGGATTCGTTGGGGTTGTTTCCGACCTGAGACAGGGCGAAGGGCAGCGTGTTGTTGGCGCTCAGCGCAGCGTCCCAGAAATACTCGAAGTTGAACAGGTGAGCTACGATGTGGACAGCTGACCCAACAAGGTGAGGGAAAAAAAGGGGTTATTTGTCTTTGTTTTGTTTTAGTTCATTTGCTCAGTGATGAACAGTGGTGGAAAAATTACTCAAATGTTTTAGTTAAGTAAAAGTATAAATACTGCAATGTAGAAATTACTCTGTTACAAGTAAAAGTCCGGAATTCTAAATGTACTTGAGTAAAAGTATAAAAGTGTTGGCATCAAAGCATACTTAAAGTACCAAAAGTAAAAGTACTTATTATGCAGAATGTCCCATTTCAAGCTTCAACAATTTCAAGCGACAATGCGTCGCAATGCGACGCATTGTGAGCTTGTAGATCTGCTATTTTCAAATGGCCGAAATGTATATAGAGCTGTAATGTATGTTTTGTAGTAATAATCAAAATCTACAAAGTAACTAAAGTTTTCAGATAATTGTAGTGGAGTAAAAGTACAATATTTGCCTCTGAGATGTAGTGGAGTAGAAGTAAAAGTACTGAAAATTGGAAATACTCCAGTAAAGTAAAAAATACCTCAAAATTGTACTTAAGCACAGTACTTGAGTAAATGCACTCAGTTACTTTACGCCCACTGTCAGTTTTTATCACAACAATCTCGTTATCGACACCATTGACCGTGTGCGAGACATAGAAGCCCACCTGTCTGCAAGGCGATCATGTAAGCCACCAGTTTGTGAAACGTTATGTTCTTGTCGAGCTGGCGAGTGACCGTACGACCGCAACACTGAAACACAAGGAGACAAAGAGGACAGGCCTGTGGTCAGTTCTCCATTTAAACAGTGGTGGAAAAAATACTCAAACTTTATACTTAGTAAAGTAAAAGTATCAATACTGCAATACAGAAATACTCTGTTTACGAGTACAAGTCCGTAATTCAACATGTACTTGACATTATAAGATGGCACAATTTTCACGATAAAAAAAAAAAAGAAATAGCAGATATACAAGCTCATAGCACTCGGTGCCGCGCTATGAGCTTGTATATCTGCTATTTCTGAATAGATTACAATCTAAAATGACACAGATGCGTTCCAGGATTGAATGGGTTAAAGGGACAGTTCACCCCTAAAATGACTTTTTTCCTATCAATTAGTCACCCCGTGGAGACTTGAATTTAAGGATATTATTTTAGTTTTTGTCGTATTCCTAAGCCAATAATTTGATGAACGGCAGCGGTTTCCGGTAGGCGACACAAAGAGTCTCCTTTGTGTCTCCTACCGGAACCGCTGCCTACCGGTCCGCTGGTCATCAAATGATTGGCTTAGCGACAAAAACAAAAGAAATAGCCATGAATTCAAGTCTCCACGGGGTGACTAATCCAGGGGTCTTCAACAGGGGGTCCGGGACCCCTAGGGGGTCCTTAGAGTTACTACAGGGGGTCCACCAAATCTTTGTGTGATATGATTTTTCTTTTTACCTTAACCACTTGAACCCTTGCATCCCTTCTCTGAGGAGAACTCAGAGATCTACAAGCTCACAACGCCTCGCAGTGCGAGGTGTTGTGAGCTTGTAGATCTGCTATTTTTGGCAAAGAGGTTTAGGTGTAGAGGGGGGGAAAAAAGAGCAGACCAAGTAAACAAAAAAAGTATCTGAAAACGCAATTTTATACAATATAGAGTAGGGGGTCCCTGCTTCATCTCTCCCTCAGCTAGGGGGTCCTTGGCCTGAAAACGTTGAAGACCCCTGGACTAATCGATAGGGGGAAAAAATGTCATTTTGGGGGTGAAATATCCCTTTAAGGAAGGGGAAAGCAACGTAATTATAGAAACCTGAATGGTGCCACGCATTATGGAGAGCAGGTTCCTGCACACGGGCAACAGGATCAGCATGCAGTTGAAGTTGAGGACGGCCGCGGGCGCCCGGGCCCAGGGCAACGCTTGCTGGGGAACACAAGGGAGATAAGAGAGAGAGAGAGTGTTAAGCCATTAAGACAGAAGCGATTCTTAAAAATGTTTTCTAAATCCTAACAGTTTTTTTGAAAAAAAAAAGTTTTGTTTTTGAAAAAAAATTAAAACGTTTTTTGAAAAAGAAAAAAAAAGTTAAAGATTTTTCAAAAATAGCAGATCTACAAGCTCATAGCGCGGCACTCGGTGTCCCCAGAGGACAGTAAAGTGACAATTGAAAGGGATAGTATAGTTCACCCCCAAAAAGGGCTTTTTTCTATGGATCAGTCACCCATGGAGACTTGAATTCATGGATATTATTTTAGTTTTTGTCGGATTCCTAAGCCAATAATTTGATGACCGGCAGTCGTTCCGGTAAGAGACACAAGGAGTCTCCTTTGTGTCTCCTACCTACCGGAACCGCAATCACTGGTCATCAAACAAATTATTGGCTTAGGAATATAACACAAATTCCATTTCACTTCTGCTCAGGGCTCAGCCACCTGGGCGGCCAGTGGCATTCCCCCAGCCGTCATAAGAACAGATGTGTGGCCTCAAATACCGAATGACATCCTCCTACAGACAGACCTACTTCCCTATCTTTAATCTCCCCAGCCCTGCCGTTTGGGGGGGTAGGGTTAGTGAGGCCCAGGGTTCAGTTTGTTAAAATAAAACACAGAGGGGGCTTCTTGTGAGCTTATATAATCGGCTATTTTGTGAAAAGAATGAATGATCAGAGGGAGAGATATCAAAAGCAGAGGCATCGATTTCTCCCACATTACTCAAGCAAAGCATTGTTGTTATCATTATTACCTACACTCTGAAAAATAGAAAATAACTGATTTTTGGTGAACGTCATGGTTGTGTAAAATAAGCTGTTTTACCCCCATAAGACAGACCTACTGTAGGACACAGACTCGTCCCCTGCCCCCTATACCGGAGGATTAGAAAACAGTCCCAGAACAAGATGAAAAAGACAAACTTACCCCCAGAAGTACCCTGGAATAGAACCATCTCTCTGTGAGGAAATTGAAGTAGAATTGGACAAACAGGTATGTGTTGATCGCCATCCATACGAACTGTAAACACACATTACAAAGCAGTTTGTATAGTGGGCCGTGCAGTGAGAAGTTAGATACGGTGTGCATTGAAAACAAAAACAGTAAATAATAATTATATATATATATATATATCCAGATCAGTGTGTGTTCTTAATTAACCCATTCAATCTGAGAACGCATCTGTGTCATTTTAGATTTCTTTGGCTATTCAAAATAGCAGATCTACAAGCTCGTAGTGCGGCTATTTTTGGAGAAAAAAAAACGTGAAAATGTGTACAAATCTTTGAATATATATATATATATATATATATATATATATATATATATATATATATATATATATATACACATAACTCAAATCTTTGCTTCTGGGAGGTCCCTGGAACAAAATATTTTACAAATGCTTAAAAAAATATATATATATTAAAAGATTTGCGAAAATGTTGCGAAAAAAATAGCAGATCTACAAGCTCATAGCGCGGCACTCGCTATGAGGTCCTGACATCCAATTCAAACACAACTTTCATAACTCTTCCACCTAACCCTATACTTCCACTACTACTTTTACTTAAGTTAAAACAAAAATATTAGTACTTTTTGCACCACTGCTCAAATCCTAAAACACCTGGAATGTAGCAACGTATACAGCAGCTACAAACACATCCTAAATACTCACAATGACAAAGATGGACAGTCCGTCGTTTGCGGCAAAGCCCATGGTGACTGCTTTTTTGTGTGGGTGCGTCTGACAGTGAGTGTATGTGTGTGTGTGTGTGTGTGTGTGTGTGTGTGTGTGTGTGTGTGTGTGTGTGTGTGTGTGTGTGTGTGTGTGTGTGTGAGTGAGAGAGAGAGAGAGTTCTAGTGAAGCAGATAAAGACAGGAGGAGGAGGAAGTCAGGAGAGTGTGTGTGGTGGCCGACATGCTCTGAAGCAAGGCAGGTGGAGTCATCACTACTTTTATAGCCTAGTTGCCGGGTAGCAAATAAGGAAGTGTGTTTTATTCCTTTTCTCTCAAAGGGGAGGGGCTGTTCTCAGCAATAAGCCCTTTGCATGGCAGCCATATTGGCCACTGGTGGTTAAAAGTACTCAAATTATTTTACTTAAATAAAGGTAGCCTATCAATACTGCAATGTAGAAATACTCTGTTACAAGTCCGGAATTAAAAATGTACTTGAGTAAAAGTATTGGCATCAAATATGATTATAGTACCAAAAGTAAAAGTACTCATTATGCACAGTATACCATTTCACAAGTTTCCAAATGATCCTTTGAAAATAGCAGATCTACAAGCCCAATTTCTTGCCAATATGACTGCTATGTATAGGGCCTATATTTGCATTTAATTCATGCATTGTCAAGGCAAAAGTTAACCCTGAATATAGTGAATATCTAGTCAAACTAGAAAAAGTGCTCCTCGGAGCACAGGTCTCCGCCAGGTCAGGTACGTTATTCTGGCCTCCTGGTGGCGCTATAATAGGCCAATGTGAAAATGGTGCCATTTATTCTTAGGTCTTTCACAGCATTCGGACACTGCATTCATGATTTGAGGCATTTTGATCCAAAAATGTGTTTTGCTAAATTAGACTTGCTGGTGGCGCTATAACAGGCCAATGTGAAAAGGGTGGCATTTCTTCCTCGGCCTAGTGGGAATGTGCGTGTGAAATTTCACGGAAATCGCAAGCTGCGTTCATGGTTTGAGGCAGTTTGTTCAAAACGGACCAATCCTGCAAACTTTGGATGGCAACCTTAACCAATGAGGATGTAATAAGGGAAATCGGACAGATCAGGGTTGATCACATGACTATAGAGATACTGTGTACCGATTTGCATGACGTTTGGTTAAAAACTGTAGGAGTAATGTGAAAAAATGGGTTTTGCACAAATCGGCCTCCTGGTGGCGCTATAACAGGCCCATGTGAAAGATTTGAGGCAGAGGTTCTGAATTGGCATCCAGGGAGTGTGTGTGCACAGTTTCGCAGTGACCGGGCCAACGGTGCCGGAGATTAGGTGGTAACACACGGACACACGGACACACACACGGACGGAGGGTAAAACATACTCTCTCGCCATGCCTTTCGGCCTGGCGGAGACAATAAAAATAAAAATGGCAAAAAAGTTTAGGGGACAAATAACTACATGAATGTACAAAAGCTAAATTAAAACAGCTAAAGGTTTATAGATGCAGGGCCCTATCTTGCGCCCTGAACTTTTTTGGCTTTTTTATTTTATTTAGAAAACATTAAAATAGTTCAAATAGCCGATCTACAAGCTCAGAAGGTGTTGATGTAGATCGGCTATATTCACTATTTTAAAATGTTTTTCAAAATAGTAAAAAATGCTTAATAGGTTTAGGCATAAGGGGTAAGGCAGTCACGCAAGATAGGGAGGTCCCTTAGGGTAAAAAATGGGCCGAAAAAATACATAATATACATTAGTGATGTGCGGGTCGGGTTTTTTCGTGACCCGCCCCGCCACGGAACCCAACCCGCCTCGACCCGCCCCGCGAACCCATATATAAATCTATGGCTCAACCCTCCCCACAACCCGCGGGGGTCGTACCTATAATTCTGTAAAATCATGAAGGTTAGAAAATAATCTTCACCCAAGTGTATTCAAACTGTTTTATTGTTATTATTCTTATTAGGAATAAAGACAAAACAAGAGCATGTGATTTTTTCTTTTTTTTGCGTGTGAGAGCGGCTGACCCGCTCACCCACAGCCCGCATAATTGCCTCTGAAATCCTGACTCGACCACCCGCGGGACCCACGGGTTACGGGTCGGCCCGCTCATCACTAATATACATATATATATAAAAATACTGCTGTCCTCGCATAATGTCATGTGTGTAACCACTTCACCCATTAAAACCGGGAAAGCATCTGTGTCTATTAAGATTGTAACCATGATTTTATACTTTGGCTATTCAAAAATAGCAGTAGATCTACAAGCTCATAGCGCGTCACTTCGTGCCACACTATGAGCTTGTAGATCTGCAATTTTTAGAAAATCTTGAAAATGTGTACAAATCTTTGAATATACATATTTTTTAAAGCGAACATTTTTAACTCAAATCTGTGCTTCTGACGGGTCCCTGGAACAACATATTTTGAGATGGGGGTCGACGGCCAAATACATATAATTTTGGTGGTCCTTGACATGAAAAAGTTTGAGCACCACTGATATAGAAACATACGTTTTTTCAGAAAACTGTTAGGATTTAGAAAACATTATGTAGGATATTAAAGACATAGTTCAAAGTTGAAAATGAGTGGTGTTCCCCTTTTAAGCACCAAAAGTGAAAGTACTCATTATGCAGAATGTCCCGTTTCACAAGCTATCATAATACGTGTAACATTTATTACATTGATTAAATAGCCAAAGTAGGCCTGAAGTGGTTTATGTATATTTTGTAATTATAATCAAGTAACTAAAGTTTTCAAATAATTGTTGTGGAGTAAAAGTACAATATTTGCCTCTGAGATGCTATATAGGGGAGTAGAAAGTAAAAGTATTGGACATTGGAAGTACTCCAGTTAAGTGAAGATACATTTTGGGCAGTGGTGGCCTAAAGGTTAGAGGAGCGCCCTCGTTGCCAGAAGTTTGCCGGTTTGAATCCCCGGACCGGCAGGAAAAATCTGGGTGGGGAAGTGAATGTTCACCACTGAAGTGCCCTTGAGCAAGGCACTGAACCCCAACTGCTCCAGTGGAGCTGCGTAGTGGCCAACAGTATACTCAACTCAACTCAACTCAACTTTATTTATATAGCACATTTAAAACAACCACAGCTGCCACAAAGTGCTGTACAGTGCATAGGTAATACAGTATGTAAAAACAGAGATTAAAAACACAGAATACAAAGACAAACACAGAACAAGAAAAGGAGGGGGGCTAGTTCAGAAAAAGAGGTCTCATGCTGTGTTAAAAGCCAAAGAATAAAAGTGCGTTTTAAGCGAGGATTTAAAAATGGCCAGAGAGGGGGCCTGCTTAATCTGCAGGGGAAGATCGTTCCAGAGCTTGGGGGCAGCGACTGAAAAAGCTCTGTCCCCTCTAAGCTTCCGGTTCGCCCACGGGACCTCCAGCAGCATCTGGTCAGCTGACCTGAGGGAGCGGGCAGGAGTGCGGGGGGGGAGGAGCTCAGAGAGGTATGGAGGGGCGAGACCATTTAAGGCTTTAAAAGTAAAAAGCAGAACCTTGAACTGGATTCTAAAGTGCACGGGCAGCCAGTGGAGAGAGGCGAGGATGGGAGTTATATGCTCTCTCCTACGCGTGCCAGTTAGCAATCGGGCAGCAGCTGAATTAGTATAAGACTGTGGTTGTACTTGTCAGCTCCCAGGTTTTAATGTGTCTGTCTGTCTGTGTGTTTCTATGTCCAGGGCGTTGCTGAAAATGAGCACTTGTGCTCAGCTACTACCCTGGGTAAATAAAGAACAAAAAAAACAAAAAAAACTCAAAATTGTACTTGAGTACAGTACTTGAGTAAATGAACTTAGTTAATGTCCACCACTGCATTCAGTCACTGAGTCCACTCCCAAGGGATTTACTACACACCCTCTAAAGCCTATATAAGGGTCAAAAGAGGATATGACTTTAGCTTAACCCATTGATTGAGGCCTGAGGTTCCGATTCTACAAAATGTCGTTTTTTGAAAAAACGTATGTTTCTATGTCAGTGGTTCTCAAACTTTTTCATGTAAAGGATAGCAAAATGATATGCATTTGGCCACGGACCCCCATCTCAAAATATTTTGTTCCAGGGACCCCCCAGAAGCAAAGAATAGAGTTAAAAATGTTCGCTTTAAACAATATATATTCAAAGATTTGCACACATTTTCTCGATTTAAAAAAAATAGCAGATCTACAAGCTCGTAGCGCGGCACTCGGTGCCGCACTATGAGCTTGTATATCTGCTATTTTGAATATCCAA
Source organism: Gymnoscopelus microlampas (assembly GCF_963454915.1). Taxonomy (NCBI): domain Eukaryota; kingdom Metazoa; phylum Chordata; class Actinopteri; order Myctophiformes; family Myctophidae; genus Gymnoscopelus; species Gymnoscopelus microlampas. The sequence continues at coordinate 36,228,252 of NC_139961.1, read as the reverse complement.
AGTGTAAAATAATGCTTTTTTAGCTCAAATCTAAAAATACACACAGATGCGTTCCAAGTCTGAAAGGGTTAAATCTATTCCGCACTTCCTCCTTTTGTTCTCAAGAGATTCACGCAATACCAGTGGCTGTGGAAATAATGGAGAAAAAAAAACACAAATGAGGAGAAATGCAAACAAATGGTTAGTTCATATTGGCCCAACCACACAGCCTGATTAGAGGAAGTTGTCACTGAATGGCGACATATAGTTCATTTGATGTGGAGGAAGTTGTATTTTCACCGTAGCAATAACAAAGCTAACTGTATGAGTTTAGTTGCCACAAAGCTTCCCGTTTCTCAGAAAACGGAGCACTCTCTTCTTCTAGACGTACTATTAATGCCACCACTTTATTATATTAACTATATATCAGTGGTGTAATGTAACTAAGTACATTTACTCAAGTACTGTACTTAAGTACAATTTTGAGGTATTTTCTTTTACTTTGCTGGAGTATTTTCAATTTGCAGTACTTTTACTTCTACTCCACTACATCTCAGAGGCAAATATTGTACTTTTACTCGACTACAATTATTTGAAAACTTTAGTTACTACAGTAGTTACTTTGTAGATTTTGATTATTATCACAAAACATACATTAACCACTTCAGCCCTATACAGTACATTTCGGCCATTTGAAAATAGCCGATCCACAAACTTGTAGATCTGCTATTTTCAAAGATTTGTAAACATTTGAAAACTTGTGAAATGGGACATTCTGCATAATGGGTACTTTCTACTTTTGTACTTTAGCATATTTGGATACCAATACCTTTGTACTTTTACTCAAGTAAATTTTGGATTCCGGACTTTTACTCTTAACAGAGTATTTCTACATTGCAGTATTGATACTTTTACTTGAGTAAAAAATTTGAGTACTTTTTCCACCACTGTGGAAGATACCTCAAAATTGTACTTAAGTACAGTACTTGAGTAAATGTACTTAGTTACTTTACACCACTGCAACTCTGAGAGGGGATTTTGCGTCATCATCAATCACCGATTTTGCCATTATATCAATGGACTATCTTCTGTTGGGGATTATTTCCAATAAGCTGATTGTTTGCGGTATACCACTACGTGTCCTGGCTTGGAGAAAGCCTTAAATACCACACTCTCTGATGAAACAGAGGCTTACGTGTAAGGCAAACACATGGTTCTGACCGCGGTTGCCAGATCTCCTTATTATAATTTCCCCGCAAGATTTTATTTGAAAATAGCCGATCTACAAGCTCACAACGTTGTGAGCTTGTAGATCTGCTATTTTCAAATAGCAGATGCATATGTTTAAAGTGCTCATGTGGCCCATCGTCGCTTCTTTTGGGCTGGTTTTCCTAGACCCTGGTTGCTTGCTTGTTTCTCTCACAGAATCTGGCAACACTGGTTCTGACATGTAAAAAGGAAAAGTGGAGCGGAAGAAGTGAAGAATACAAAGGCACTAAAGATTAAAGTCTGAGATGACGTCAACAATCTGGCTCCCAAGGCCTAATCCTCTGTGAAATCTGATCTAATGACCGGCAGTAATAAGGATCCACTGCAATTTCTACTTTTCTTCATGGTGGCAGTGTATATTGGCACAAGAGATGCCTTCTGAAAGTGTCTCAAGAGATGCCTTTTGAAAGTGTCTTTCAAGCTGTGGTGGAAAAAGTACTCACATTTTTTACTTAAGTAAAAGTGTTAATACTGCAATGTGGAAATATTCTGTTACTTAAAAGTAAGGTATTCAAAATGTACTTGAGTAAAAGTACAAAGGTATTGGTATCACAATGTACCAAAAGTAGAAAGTTCTTATTGTGCAGAATGTCCCATTTCACAAGTTCAAAATGTATGCAAATCTTTTGAAAATAGCAGATCTATCTATCTATCTATCTATCTATCTATCTATCTATCAGGTTTTTTATTTAAAACACTGTTGCTATATATATATATCAGTGGTTCTCAAACCCTTTCATGTCAAGGACCCCCAGACTTTTTTTTCAAAAATAGCAGATCTACAAGCTCATAGCGTGGCACTCATAATGTTTAGGTAGAGTGGAGAAATCTCGTGTCAGGACTTGAGGGGACAGCTTGTGTTTGTTGTAATTGTGCGCCATCTTGTGTAAGTGTCTCAGTCGAAGCTTGAATAGATATTCCTAGCTGGGCACCTATTGATGTGAATAAAATATAACATTACAGATGGTAGATAGCCCTGTAGGAAACTGCAGATCTACTATAATTTATCTTAACCCATTAAGACCGGAGAACGCATCTGTGTGTCATTTTTAGATTCCTATGGGCTATTCAAAAATAGCAGATACACAAGCTCATAGCGCGGCACTGAGTGCCGCGCTATGAGCTTGTAGATCTGCTATTTTTGAGAGATAGTAAAAATGTGTGAACATCTTTTGAATATATATATATTTGTAAGCGAACATTTGTAACTCAAATCTTTGCTTCTGGGGATTCTACAAATGTCTTCTAAATCCTAACATTTTTTTTTTAAATGTTGCTATATCTTCTTAAAAAAATTCTTGTGAAGGACCGCCACAATTATATGTATTTGTCCCCCCACCCCCATCTCAAAATATTTAGTTCCAGGGCCCCCCAGAAGCAAAGATTTGAGTTAAAAATGTTCGCTTTAAGAAAATATATATCCAAAGATTTGCGCCAATTTTCACGATTTAAAAAACAATAGCAGATCTACAAGCTGATCTATGGCAGATCAGCTTGATCTACAGTATGGCAGATCAAACAATAGCAGATCTACAAGCTGATCTATGGCAGACAAGCTGATCTATGGCAGATCTACAAGCTCATAGCGCAGCACTCTGTGCCGCGCTATGAGCTTGTAGATCTGCCAAAGAAATCTAAAAATGATGCGTTCCCGGTCTTAATGGCTTAACATCAACGTATCCAAGACATGTACACTCAGGCTTCGTCTTGAGTGCATGTCAACCAGATCAAGGATTTGTCAACCGGTGGTGAATTATGCATATTGTGATGCATGTATGGCACTTTGCTCAATGCATGCTGGGAATATACTCGATTGGTGAGGGTGTGTGTGTGTGTGTGTGTGTGTGTGTGTGTGTGTGTGTGTGTGTGTGGGTGTGGGTGTGTGCGCGTGTGTGTGAGAGGTTCATGGGCAGTAGCTTTGCTAAAGGACTCATACTTGTGCATGGTTTACAATAGCCCTCTGATCCACCAGGATATTGTGTGTAAAACCTTTAGCATTTCACATACAGGCATCGATAGAATGTAAGTGAATGCTAAGGATGAATTTGAGTTGTGCGTACGTATGTGTGTTGAGGTTGTGGCAGGTTTGATATCATTGGTAGTTTGTAAGATGAGCCAAGAATACATGTGTACTCACGCATAGGCATTTTTTGCCTCTGCCAGCAGGGGCGGCAAAGGAAATATTTGAACATGTATTATATGTTTTTATATATGCAACATACATGTTCTTCATATATGTGACATATTTGAAATTGCCGCCTGTGTATATGTCTCTACATATGTGCATATACTATATCCATATATGAGGCATATATGTGGACATATATAAGCTATATATGAGACATATATTTTCTATATATCCACATATATGCACATATATGAACCTGAATATGGCATATATGCAGCATATATTCTGCATATGCTTGCCATATATTGGCAAAAAACATAATAATCAAAACGTTTTTTCTTTTTAAATCGGCCAGCAGCTAGGAGGGGCAGTTTCCCCCCTCGTCCCCCCTATCGAATCGCCACTCTACTCACGCACGCGCACACACTCACGTACATGTACACGCAATGAGACGTACATGGATTTACTTTCTATCATTTTGAGGCTCCCTTCACAGCGTTACATGCTTTATACTATTTTATCGTTTTAATATTTAGGCCAACAACAGCCTGTGTTTCTGATTTGTACTGTACCATTAGTGCATGTCCAAAATCCCTGCTGAATTTGTCAAGTAATCCTTTCTAATCCCGGCATTATTGATTGCGTTTCAGCAGAACACTTGTAGATCACTTAATTTGCAGACAGAGCAAAAGTAGCCTGGAAACCAGAGGAATCTGCTGGTGCAATTAAACAAAGAAAGTCGACAGACTATAGTGATATTAGTCTGACCATGCCAAGCAGCCTAGAGCTAAAGCAGTTGCTATTCAACCACACCTTAGGCCCAGGCCTGGCTTATCCAACGGGCTTTAGGTGCTGAAGGCACAGGGCACCAACCTTGGGGGGGGGGGGGGGGGCACCAAACGGCGTGGAGAAAGTGAAAGAAGACAGAGCTATCAGCGAAAAGTGCCGAAATGTAGAAGCAGCGGCTGCTAAAGGAGCACTACGACATTGAAACGTGCCGGTGAAGCATCATTTTTTTCCGTACTAAGTTTTTGATCTCTCAACCAAGAGATCTGGCATGAAACCTGTACTGTACATATAATGCGACTTTGCTGTACGCCCAGAGGCGAGCATGTTAATGTATACCACAGCTGACACGTCTACTACATCTCGGTGAGCAGGCGTTGAAATATGTATGTCTCTGCTCCTCCTCCCCGGGTTACACTTTAGCTGGCATTTTTCACCTCGATCAAGCATCTCTGTAACTCTCTGAAGCTTGGATTAATCATTCAATGGGAGAGGCCCTTCAGCAAATTTTAGTCATTCCTTTTCACTTACTATACAGGGCAGTTACATGGGCAGTCATACAAACTCCCACGCGTTTGACGTCAGGAAAGCAGTGGTGTAAAGTAACTAAGTTACATTTACTCAAGTACTGTATTAAGTACAATTTTGAGGTATTTTTGAGTGGTGCCGAAGGCAACCACTCCTATATCTGGCTTTGTCCGTGTGTCCGTATGTATGTATGTATGTATGTCCGTGTGTCCACCAAGCTAACATTGGTCAAGCATCACGTGACACGTGACAATATGTTGAAAGGGTGTGCTTTGATTGGCTAGCGAGACGCATGACGAAATAGAGACCTATAAATAGGTGTGTCACTTCGAAACATTGTTTACATGTTTCGAAGTGACAAGAACATTTCTAGAAAACTATGGTTAAAGATAGGGTAAGTGATTTCCTTTGGTTAAAATAGCACGGGTCTGCTGGCATATTCTAGTCTGTTTTCTATGTCTGTCCACAAACATTGATGACAACATCAATACGGGGGTCAATACGGGGCTCATCAAAGGCACCACTCACTTCACACAGGGTGTGATTTTTTTTACTTTAGAGGAGTGGGGGGGGGTTGTCAAGGAGGGCGGGGGGGACTGAACTTTTTCCTCTTCTACCCCATTTGAACGTAGTTTACAGTGCAAGTGCTGACGTTTTACCATTGTGATAATAGAGCCTGCCTGCTTGATCAGGGGATGCATTGAATTCACTGCATTGGGGCCCCTGCTTCATCTGTCTCTCAACTAGGGGGTCCTTGGGCTGAAAACGTTGAAGACCCCTGGTGTATATTTTTTCCCACTCCGTCTCTGCATATGAGACCAGTGGTTGGTCACTTTTAGACGCCCACTCCTCCCACAGTGACCCATGACATTAATTAATTTGGTCAGATTGACAGTTCAGGGACGAATGAGAACAAAGAAGAGGTTTACATTTTTTTTTATTTTTAAAGGCGTTGCAGATCCGGTCTGTGTGAGCCTCATGTGTGCAAACCGAGGCAGTAGGCGGGCTCTAGAGCAGATCTGAGCAATGAGAAGTAAATAGGAACCGTTCTCCCGCAAATCCACCATTTGATCGCCTGGTGGTCGGCATTTGCGGGAGATTTATGCTAATTCCCGGGAGACTCCCGGAACTTCCGGGAGAGGTGGGGTGTCTGAGTATGATCGATCGCCTGATGGTTGCTAATCACGGACGGTTTCACTGTGCTTCCGCAACCAAAAAAATGTCATCGGAACCTCCCGTTCGCTTGCTATCCGCTGTTAAAAAGAGCATGTTTCGCCAAAAAATACATAGTAAAACACAGGAGCCAAGATACAGGTAATTTCCCAAATAAATTAACCAGGAAGTGAATGGAGCAGTAAATCTCCTGGTTCTGTCAATAAAATCATTATTTTATTATTATTATTTTTTTGGGGGGGAAAACGTAGATTTATGCGATTGGCGGTGAACGGTTGTATTTGCATTGACCTAGATCTACATGATTGGCAGGGAATGTGTTAATACATTTGAAATAAAACACACACATGATTACTGCTGATTACCTGTTCATTGTTTTCTTTTCTTTTCTTTTTTTGTAGTTTTTTTCTTTTTTTCAAACGGAGACAAAGTGGAGAAAGTATATAATTGTATACTTGTGCTTTTGTAATTGTTCCCTAAAAGAGAAAAAGAAAAAAGTATCATAGAAACGTGCCAGACAGAATCCTCTTTTATGAAACATGCACTATCTCTGCTCCCTCGTAATCATCCAATCATCATCATCTAACAAATCATCTAATAATCATCTCACTAAATTCAGGAAAATGATCAGAATGAAAATTATCATAAAAATAGCACTGCAGAGCGTGACTTGGAATAAATTACATGTCTGAAAAAGCCCCAAGACAGTTCAAATGGATGTGCATGGTGGAAAGTAACTATAGTACTCAAGTACAATTTTGAGGTATTTTTGTACTTTACTTGAGTATTTCATATTTCCAATACTTTTACTTCTACTCCACTACATCTCAGAGGCAAATATCATACTTTTACTCCACTACAATTATTTGAAAACCTTTGTTACTAGTTACTTTGTAGATTTTGATTATTACAAAACATACATTAACCACTTCAGCCCTATATACATTTCGGCCATTTGAGAATAGCCGATCTACAATGCGTCGTGATGCGACGCATTGTGAGCTTGTAGATCGGCTATTTTCAAAAGATTTTTATACATTTGAAAACTTGAAATGGGACATCCTGCATAATGGGTACTTTTGCTTTTGGTACTTTAAGTCAATTCTGATGCCAATACTTTCATACTTTTACTCAAGCACATTTTGAATTCCGTACCTTTTTTTTACTTTTAACAGAGTATTTCTACATTGCAGTATTGATACTTTTCCTTAAGTAAAACATTTGAGTATCTTTTCCCACCTCTGTGTAGGCCTATGTGTCATGAAAGATGCATACAGGCAGCCGATATAGCCGAGGGGTTTATCAATCTGCTCACCTTATGATGGAAATCCACACTGTCTGTTTGTTGTGACACATTTCTACTTAATCCCCCCAGTTCAGTCCCACATAATTCACAGCCCACCACAACAGAGAAACACACACACACACACACACACACACACACACACCACGCACACCCACACACGCACACACACACACGTGATGTTAATCCGTTAAAGACCGGGAACGCATCTGTGTCATTTTAAGAATTCTTTGGGCTATTCAAAAATAGCAGATATACAAGAACATAGCTATGAGCTTGTAGATCTGCTATTTTAGAAAATGTGTGCAGATTTGTGCAAATCTTTGAATATATATATATCAATTTTTTTTTAAAGCGAACATTTTTAAATCAAATCTTTGCTTCTGGGGGGAACAAAATATTTTGAGATGGGGGGGGTCCACAAACACACACACACACACACACACACACACACACACACACACACACACACACACACACACACACACACACACACACACACACACACACACACACACACAAATACATATCATTTTGGGTGGTCCTTGACATGAAAAAAGCAACATTTCTTTTCAAAAAACTGTTAGGATTTAGAAGACATTTGTAGAATCCCCCAGAAGCAAAGATTTGAGTTACAAAAAAATATATATATCTATTCAAAGACTTGCACACATTTTCACGTTTTTAAAAAAATTAAATAGCAGATCTACAAGCTCATAGCGCGGCATGAGCTTGTAGATCTGCTATTTTTTGAACAGCCTAAAGAGTTCTGTGTCGGTTTTTACAATTCTTTGGGCTATTCAAAAAATAGTTCCCGGTCTTAATGGCCGTGTGTGTGCGTGCGTGCGTGCGTGCGTGTGTGTGTGTGTGCGCATGCAATGTGTGTGTGGTGCGTGCGCGCATGCAACTTTTATATAACACCCCAGTGTGTGATGTAACTCGTCACTGACCTGCCTGTGGGCCTAACGGTATGTAATGACAGTGAAAGCGTGGCGTGTCTCCATCTCCTACAAATCTGGGATTAGTTCAACGACCTGTGAAGATCATGGCCCTGTGAAAGGCCCGGGTCCAATCAGGAAACAACCTGTTTCTTGTCCACCTTTGGAGTTACATCGTGGCAAGGTAACTACACAACCCAGACCTCTACCATGGTGGTCTTGCCCTTAAACCCATTAAGACCTGAGGCCGCTTCTAAGCATTTTCTAAATCCTAAAAAAATATATATTTATTTTTTCTTCACGATTTAAAAAAAATAGCTGATCTACAAGCTCATGAGCTTGTAGATCTGCTATTTTTGAATAGCCAAAGAAATCTAAAGTGACACAGATGCGTTCCAGGTGTAGGACAACTTAGTTTTTTTACAACCAAGGTTTATGTTTTAGCTTGTAATTAAAGTAAATAAAAGATGAGTGTTACATTTTTTTCATTTACTGCTTTTTATAGTTTTAACAATTTTCGCGATCTTTTTTTTTACAGTGGGCGGGGGCATTCGGGCAGGTGGCTAAACATGTATTTTTTTTTTACACAATACAAAAGGTACCGTGGTCTTTGATGTGAGTTATTGGGGGCTAGAAGAGCTACTGTTAGCCACCTGCCCGAATGCCCCCGCCCACTGTAAAAAAAGATCGCGAAAATTGATAAAACTATAGAAAGCAGTAGGCCTAAATGAAAAAAAAAAAATTACACTCATCTTTTATTTACTTTAATTACAAGCTAAAACATAAACCTTGGTTGTAAAAAAAACAAAGTTGTCCTTTAAGAGCCAAAGCTTTATGTCAAACACCTGACAATAGTATTGGCCATTTGAACTACACTGTATATGACCCTGTTGACCATATAGATTTAACATGATGCATTCATTGCTATATGAGCTTATCAGTGGTCATACTGGGTTGTTGAAATGTAGTGAGACCCAGTGGTGAAAATAACTACATGTATTTAAGTACCTTACTTAAGTAGCCTACAATGTTGAGGTGTTTGTACTTTAGTATTTCCAATTTCACTTTCACTTCTACTCCACTACATCTCAGAGGCAAATATTGCCACGCACTGTGAGCTTGTAGATCTGCTATTTTCAAAGATTTTTTATGCATTTTATACATTTGAAAACTTGTGAAATGGGACATTCTGCATAATGACTACTTCCTAAGTATATTTTGATACCAATACTTTTGTAACTTTACTCAAGAAAATATTGAATTCCGGAAGAAGTACTCAATTTCTTTACTTGAGTAAAAGTATCAATACCACCATGTAGAAATACTGCGTCAAAATATACTTGAGTACCACAAGTACAATTAACCATTATAAGTTTCCAAATGTATCAAACAAATTGGAAATACTCCACTTCAAAATGGTACTTTAAGTGCAGCAGGCCTAGTTGAGTAAATGTACTTAGTTACTTTCCACCACTGATTATTATTATATGACCACTTCTGTCACGTTTCACTGTTTACTACGGCGGACCGACAAGTCAGCGGTTGGCCTGACAACGAGGTATCCAATCAGAGCGCGACCATACCTCCGGGATATGGGATGGAGCAGAGTGGAGCCTCTAATAGCCTACTACACAGTGGTGTAAAGTAACTGTACATTTTCTTACTGTACTGTACTTTAATTACAATTCTGTGAGGTTTTTGTACTTTACTTGAGTATTTCCAATTTCCAATACTTTTACTTTTACTCCACTGCAATCATTTGAAAACTTTAGTTACTAGTTACTTTGTAGATTTTGATTATTATTACAAAACATACATTAACCACTTCAGCCCTATATACTTTCTATATTCAGCCCTATATACTTTCTATATATAGCAGATCTACAAGTGAGCTTGTAGATCTGCTATAATGAGAACTTTTATACTTTTACTCAAGTACATGTTGAATACTTGGACGTTTACTTGTCTAAGGGTGCGCTCCCACCGCACTTTTATTTTACCTCTGGGGCAGAATCTGCCAATGCTTTGTCAATGCAATTGCGTGGATTCCTGGTCTTGCAGATTTTTTCCAAGAATCCACGCATTTGCATTGACAAAGCATTGGCAGATTCTGCCCCAGAGGTAAAATAAAAGTGCGGTGGGAGCGCACCCTAACAGAGTATTTCTGCATTGCAGTATTGATACTTTTACATAAGTAAAACATTTGAGTACTATTTCCCATTGCCATTCCATTGTCATTAGGCTTTCATGGGCTTTTCAATCCTATTTAGTCGACCTTGTGTTATAACCTGTACTTTCATGTGCTTTCCCCCCCCCTGCAAACTTCTAAATAAAGTATTTCAATCAATCCACCACTGCTGCCAGTGACAACTATATGTATCCAATCACAGCGCGACCATACCTCCGGGCTATGGGATGGAGCAGCGTAGTGGAGCCTCCAGTCAGTCCATATACTAACGCATGACAACGAGTGATCATCTCCGTTCCATTATCAGCAATAACACTTATGGTTTATCAGCTAGCAACGATAAGGTTTCCGGTTGCCTTCAAAATAATATTTTTAATGTTTTTTAAAAGACACAAATCTATTTTAAAAATACATTTATGATGTATGTATTTTAAATGGCTCATACTAGAACACTTCTAAGTGCCACGTTTTTTTTTTTCAAAGACTATACATTTATGTATGTCTTTTTTTTCCGATGGTTTTCAATGGCTTCTGTTTGCTCTAGAGCAGTGGCTCTCAACCAGTGATCCGGGGACCACCAGTGGTCCTTGAGGGAGTTCCAGGGCTCCCCAGCTAAATGATGGATAGGAACCAAATGGACCCTTATGGGTCTGTAACTCTGAGAGTGTACAAATATAACATTTGTACACTCTCAGAGTAAAATTAACATTGATTTTACAATATAAATTGGGGTCCCAGAGATAGAAATGTCATTAAATGGAGGTCTGTAGCCTAATGCATTGGTTCTCAAAGTGGGTCAGGGGTCCTTGACAGAGTTCCAGGGGGTCCCCAGCTAAATGATAGAATAATAACCAAATAGACCCTTATATGGGTCTGTAACTAGACCCTAACGGGTCCCTAACGGGTCCATTTGGTTCCATTTGTACACCCTCAGAGTTAAAATAACATTAATTGTATAATATAAATTGGGGTCCAAGAGATAGAAATGCCATTAAATGGGGTCCATAGCCTCTAATGCATGTCAAACTGGGGCCTGGGGGTCCTTGAAATGAAAATGGTTGAGAATCACTGCTAGAGACGTAAAGAATCTTCTCTTATGGGGCATATCTTTTCAAATGGGGGTCTGCGGGCTAATTAGTGTCAATTTGGGGGTCCTTGACATGAAAAAGTTTGAGAACCACTGGCCTAATGCATGTCAAACTGGGGGTCCTTGAAATTAAATGGTTGAGAATCACTGCTAGAGCCGTAAAAATCTTCTCTTATCGGGGGTCCCTGGCATATCTTTTCAAATAGCGGTCCCTGGGCAAATGTGTGTCAATTTTGGGGGTCCTTGGCATGAAAAAGGTTGAAAACCACTGCTCGAGAGGATACTCTTATTCTGAGTATATCGTCCACCGGAAGTCGTATTGCTGCTCACGGAACACAGCTGTGGTGATCACGGTCCACAGTGCTGACTGACGCCCACTAGTCATAGTGGACTCAACTGTTTAATGTACAGTTGTTACAGTAGTGTCTAGTAGGCTATTATTTATTGATTTCTGTTCACTGTGTGGACAGCAGCCAAAAGAAGACACGCGTGCACATGCCTGCATGGGCTGTTCGTTAGGTTAATTGCCTTCGGGAATCAGGAATGGAAGGATTGAACTCTTAACTATCAGAGCGCACACAGAGCGCACTCTGTTTTAATGAAAGGATTCAACTCTTAACTATCAGAGCGCACTGAGGACTGTCTTAATCAAAGGATTCAGCTCCAACTAACTGTCTGCAAAGCGTGGCTTCACTGGCTTGTGTTCTGCGAGGTAAGAGGAGATGCACTCTTATTATTATGTAGACCGGGGGTCTTCAACAGGGGGTCCGGGACCCCTAGGGGGTCCTCAGAGTTACTACAGGGGGTCCACCACATCTTTGTATGATATGATTTTTTTTTTTTACCTAAACCACTTGAACTCTAGCATCCCCTTTTCTGAGGAGCACTTTGGCCAAAAAATAGCAGATCTACAAGCTGAGGTATAGGTGTAGAGGGAAAAAAGAACAGACCAAGTGAACAAACAAAAGTTTAATCTGAAACACAATTTTATACAATATAGAGGGGGTCCCTGCTTCATCTCTCTCTCTCAGCTAGGGGGTCCTTGGCCTGAAAACGTTGAAGACAGTTTTAAAGCGCAGCTCCAGACTCATTTCTTCACTCATGCTTTTAGTTGATTCTGTTTCTTCTGAATCTCTGTGTTGTTATTTCTGTCTTTATTGTTTTGCTTGACCCTCTGCCTTTTATTTGTAGCCATTAATTCTTGCCACTGTTTTTTTTGCCATTGCTCTATTGTTGCCATTTCGCTAATGTTTTGTTTATTGCTCTGTGTTTTGTTTTTTGTCTTACTTGCTCTGTAAAGCACTTTGAGCTGCATTTATGTCATGAAAGGTGCTATATAAATACAGTTTATAATAATGATCATAATCATAATAATAATAATAATAAGAATTATTATTATTATTATTATTATCATTATTATTCAGCAGTGGTGTAAAGCAACGGTTCTCAAACTTTTAAGCGTTAAGGTTAAGTGATTTTGGTTAAAATAATTGTTAAATAGCTCTATATTGTGATAGTACTCATTGAGTGTTTGTTCAGTAAAAGGAGTCTCCCATCCCATTATGTCTCTCCAGCTCTTTATTAAACAGAAAATGCATTTTCAGTTCTCTCCTCCTGATTGGCTTAAATGTTGTTAAACCTGAAAATGTACTATATTCTGTTTACTTAAGAGCTGGAGAGACCCCTGTGACCGAACAAACGCTCTGTCTGTAGCAATGATTACTATCAGAATATAGTACTTTAACCTTTTTGGAAAAAAAAAAATATATATATCACTTACCCTACCTTTTACTCTGACAGTGTACAAATGGACCCGTTAGGGTCCATTTGGGTCCATTTGTACACTGTCAGAGTTACAAACTTGCAAGGGTCCATTTAGACCCCCGAACCACTGGTGTTAAAGTATTGGTTTTCAACCTTTTTTTCATATCGAGGACCATTATTTATTCGGATCACCATCTGAGCCTATGTTATTGTTAGGCTGCATTGTGAATGTCTGCAATAATGATTAAGTATAGACCAATTATTTGTTTAGCAACATTGAGACTGGACGCACAAGTGATTGTTTCATGCAATCAATTCTCAACTCGTTGTTTTGGGGTGCGCTGGTTTCAGCACACACCCCAACCCCCTCTTGTGTGTTGGCTAGTGAGGCGCGTCCGAGACCTGACAGAATGGGTTTCATTGCGCGCATACTGGTTGCACGCATACTGGTTCTTATCAGTGTGACATCGTCTGTTAAGGGGGTCTATTTGCCTGCTAGAATCCTGGGAAAGGGCTGATATATCTAGTCACTCTCTTCTTGTAAGCATTCACCTCCGTGGCATTCTAATTTGTCACTAATCACCCATTTTTGAGTGGTGCCAACCACTCCTACATTTGACTTTGTCCGTGCGTCCGTATGTCCGTCCGTATGTTTGAGCACGGCTGATGTTGTCACGTGTCACGTGACAACATATTGTTGCTGATTGCAACACAAGGATGCAACCAGTTACACTTTCAAAGGCACCACTCTCTTCACACTGGGTGTGATTTTTTAATTGTGACCCCCCCCCTTTCAGATTTGCAGTGGTGGAAAAAGTATTAAAATGTTTTACTTAATTAAATGTATCAATACTGCGATGTAGAAATGCTTGTGTTACAAGTACAAGTCTGGAATTCAAAATGTACTTGAAGTACCAAAAGTAGAAAGTACTCATTATGCAGAATATCCCATTTCACAAGTTTTCAAATGTATGAAATGTATAAAAAAATCTTTCGAAAATAGCAGATCTACATCTACATCGCCATGGGTCAAGGATTCCACACATCTTACAATCCACCTTTTCTTTGCGCTTATACATGTTCTACCTGTGTGAGAGGTGATGGCAGTTGTGCAACAGGTGAGAAAAATGAAGTGAGAAGGAACAAAATAAACGGTGAGAATTGCTGTGATATTAACATGCAAAAAGTCAGGATACCCAGTCAGAAAGTCAGAAGAGAGGAGACATATATCAGCTTACGTTTTTATAGTGTTCCAGTTCCAATTGTGTCTGCTCGCCTTTAACCCATTAAGACCTGAGGCCGATTCTACAAAATGTCTTCTAAATTCCAACAGTTTTCTGAAAAGCCTATGTTTCTATGTCAGCGGTGCTCAAACATTTTCATGTCAAGGACCCCCCAAAATGATATATATTTGGCCGCCGACCCCCCATCTCAAAATATGTTGTTCCAGGGACCCCACAGAAGCAAAGATTTGAGTTACAAATGTTCGCTTTAAAAATATATATATATTCAAAGATTTGCACACATTTTCAAAAATAGCAGATCTACAAGCTCGAAGCGCGGCGCACTATGAGCTTGTAGATCTGCTATTTTTGAATAGCCAAAGTGTAAAATAATGCCTGTTCTGTGTGTAAGTGTTTTGGTTGTGTAGCCTCAAAAACAACCAATTTGAGCTTAATGCTATTTAGTCATGGTAAGTCACAAGATGAATTCCTGGGTGAAATCAAGATGAATCAACATCCATTGATTTAGTAACTTTAGAGGTCACTCCAAATTGAACCATAATTCAATCATGAGTAAATTTGCACTATTAGTGGACAACCAGAACTGAAGGTTGTTGATTAACTCTCAATTATGTTTTCCACTATGAATCGGAAACGCACGCCAAGGCTCATCTTTAACCATTTTCAACCTGGCATCCATATTTTTTTAATGAGCTTGTAGATCGGCTATTTTCTTAGCATGGCAGTATATAAACCTAGCCTGGAATATAAATCAGGCTTAAAGGGATAGTTCACCCCCAAAATGACTTTTTTTCCATCTTGAATTCATGGATTTTTTATATTTTTTTGTCACATTCTTAACCCAATCATTTAATGACCGGCAGCGGCTCCGGTAGGAGACACTAACCGCCGGAACCGCTGGTCATCAAATTATTGGCTTAGGAATGCGACAAAAACTGAAAAAAATCCATTAATCCAAGTCTCCATGGGGGTGACTGGTCGATAGAAAATAAGTCATTTTGGGGGTGAATTATCCCTTTAAGTGGTTAACAAGGAATTGGCTATGGCACGGAGTGCAACGACTGCAAGTACATGAGAGGATAATTCCTTGTTTCAGCGTGCGTGCGTGCGTGTAGCGTGTGTGTTTGACACCCAGTGTTGATTTTGTCAGCAAATTTTGATTTAGTTTCAGTCATAGTCTTTTGATTAAAATTCCATTTAGTTTTAGTCATATTTTAGTCATCTGAAATGTTTTACTGTTAGTTTTAGTCGACTAAATATCATAAGATTATAGTCGACTAAATCTACAGTTGATTTAGTCGACTAAAATGTATTGTGGTGGTGCCTTGATGGCGTCGTGATGGCTGATTTTACACTTGGTTGCATGCTGAAAATAGCCGATCTACAAGCTCACAAAGGCGTCGCGCCGCGACGCGTTGCGACGCGTTGCGACGCGTTGTGAGCTTGTAGATCTGCTATTTTCAGAGCGCAACACACGAGCACAACCAAACTACTGGATCTCTTCTCCACTCGTAAAATGGATACGATTTTGTCCACAATTCCATCCATGCTGTATTGATGTTGGTACCATTAGGAGAGACAACAGGCAAACGTTGATCAAAATAACAATTCTTTTATTGAGTAATGCAGATGTTTAACGATCATTTAACTCTTGAGAGCGTAAAATGAAACCAAATGGACCCGTAAGGGTCCATTTGGTTTCATTTTGCGCGGAGAAGCGGAGAAGCGAAGGAGAACTTTAGCCAAAAATAGCAGATCTACAAGCTCACAACGCCTCGCGCTGCGAGGCGTTGTGGGCTTGTAGATTGGCTATTTTTGGCAAAGAGGTATAGGTGTAGAGGGGAAAAAGAGCAGACCAAGTAAACAAAAAAAGTATAATTTACTTGAGCACCTGCCCCTCAAAATGTCTGTGCACGCCACTGGACAGGTGTCCCTTATTTTCATCTCTGGGAGTATGGCAACCCTAACCTTGCCATACCTTAGCTTTTACTGAACTGACGCCACTGAATGACGAGTATGTGAGTGGACGCTTAGGATAAATGCGAGTTGTATGTGTGTGTGTTGAAATTTTGACAGACTTCATATCGGTGGTGGAAAAACTTAAGTAAAAGTATCCATACTGCAATGTAGAAATACTCCATTACAAGTAAAAGTCCGGAATTCAAAATGTACTTTATGAAAAAAAAAAATCATTTTTAAAACGAAATGGGACAATTCTGCATAATGAGTGCTTTTACTTTTGGTACTTTAAGTACATTTTGATACCAATACTTTTGTGCTTTTACTCAAGTACATTTTTAATTCCGGACTTTTACTTGTAACAGAGTATTTCTACATTGCAGTATTCATACTTTTACTTAAGTATAATAACACTTTAGTACTTTTTCCACCACTGACCTCAATGTACACTGTGATGGGTGGGGTGTCCAGGACGTGGAACCTCATTTTAACAGATAAGATGTTATCCATTCCTGGATCTGCCATGACAGTTGGGACAGAGAACACACTATGTCTCTGTGCATTTTGTTTTTTGATTCTCTTTCCCAGACTGTCTGCTCCGACACACCTTCCCCAAAATTATATGTATTTGGCCGCGGATCTCAAAGTATTTCGTTCCAGGGACCCCCACCCCCCCCCCCCCCCCCCCGCCCCAGAAGCAAAGATTTGAGTTACAAATGTTCGCTTAAAAAAATATGTATATATTCAAAGAATTCGAATTACGAAATGAGCTTGTATATCCGCTATTTTTAAATAGCCAAGGAAGTCCAAAATGACACAGATGCGTTCCCGGTCTTAATGGGTTAAAGGTATGTAACTCTGGGAGTGTGCAAATGGAACCAAAGGGTCCATTTGGTTCCATTTGCACCCTCCCAGAGTTATGGTGGTCCTTGAAATTACCACTGGTATTGTAATTGTACAGCAGACGAACCAGCTCTGACAGTGTAGATAAAAAAAAACGGTTCCCCGGAAACAGGGTTCCAAATGTGATGAAACCGATTTCCGGGGTCCTCGATTGTCGGATCCGGTTCCTCCAGGGTTGCGGATCCCAACCCTAGGAAACAAAAGACATGAGCCGATAATTTTGTTCCAGGCAGGGACCCCCCCAGCGGCAAAGATTTGAGTTAAAAATGTTCGCTTAAAAAAAAAAAAAAGATATATATATTTCACGATTTTTCAAAAAATGGCAGATCTGCAAGCTCGTAGCGCGGCACAGCTTGTAGATCTGCTATTTTTTTTAATTGCCACAGACATCTTAAAATGACACTGTATGCGTTCCCCGGTCTTAAAGGAGGAGTTCACCCAAAAAATAACTTATTTTCTATCAATTGCACCCTATGAAGCCTTGAAACCATGGATTCTTTTTTGTTTTTGTCGCATTCCTAAGCTAATAATTTGATTCCCGTCTCCTACCGGCTAATGTATCCGGTAGGAGACACAAAGTAGATTATTTGTGTCTCCTACCGGAAATACACACGGTCATCAAATTATTGTCTTAGGAATGCCACAAAAACAAAAATAAATCCATGAAATCAAGGCTTCATGGGGTGTGTAATTGATAGAAAATATGTCATTTTTTGGGTGAACTCCTCCTTTAATGGACTAATGCGTTTGGTCCTTCGTCCTGTTTATTCGGAGGGAAAACATGAGACTCATCGTGCGTTTTGTCCCCAAGCTTTGTCCTCGGGGAGACGTCTTGTGATGCGTGATTCAGTTTTCATCACAAACACCCACCCAGAAATATTGTTCATCCTCTCTCTCTCTCTCTCTGTCTCTCTCTCGTCTTTTGTTCGACTCCCGCTCGCGCCCTGCAGGGCCGGCGCCCTGCTGTGAGCGCGTGCGTGCGTGCGTGCGTCCGTTTGAGTTCCGTAAACCATATACAGGCTACAATACACAGCATTGTGTGCAGTGGTGGAAAAAGTACTCAAATGTTTTACCTAAGTAAAAGTATCAATGCTGCAATGTAGAAATACTCTGTTAGGGCGCGCTCCCACCGCACTTTTATTTTACCACTGGGGCAGAATCTGCCAATGCATTGTCAATGCAAATGCGTGGATTCACGCAAGAGCAGATTTTTCCGCTTGTCGCGCAGACCTTGCGTTTATCCGCTCTACACGAAGAAGCATAAAACTGCTGGAGGCAGGAGCTGATTTTCCCCCTCTGTCCAATCGGGTGAGTCGAAGGCGGACCGTCCCAAGACTCAGGAAGCAACATGGTGCTCTCAGTGGACCAACTGGTTGTAGCTGTTGCATCTCACCCAGTACTTTATGATTTGTGCACTTGGGGTTCGTACATCTACATACACATTCAGATTTAAAATATAAAGTGCTTACCCCATGGCCACGGATTTTACAATCATGTACGGGTCCTCAGAAGTACCCGTATCTTCCGTATTGTTCAATAAAAAGCATTTTAATCCGATTGGTGGCCATTTTCCCATAGAGTTATAATGTACCAACAGTGCAATACACCCCTCAACCGCTATGGTCGCGCATTTGAAAGCATACGGAGAAAATGACCACTGATTGGATTAAAATGCTTTTTATTGAACAATACGGAAGATACGGATACTTATGAGGGCTCGTACATGATTGTAATATCAGTGGCCATGGGGTAAGTACTTTATATTTTAAATCTGAATGTGTATGTAGATGTACGAACCCCAAGTGTGAAAGTGCAAAGATTTTTTTTTGTCTAGTGGCTAGTGTCTAGTGGCGGTGCGGGCTACGGGGACGGTCTTGAATGTGAGTGACAGATGCGTCACAGCGTTTTTTTAGAATCAGCTGGCAGCAAAAAACTGTGGCCGCGCACAACCTGCGTTTAACAGCGGCCAGCCAACTTTTGGTGAGAGCGCGCTCCCACCGCACTTTTATTTTACCTCTGGGGCAGAATTTGCCAATGCTTTGTCAATGCAAATGCGTGGATTCCTGGTCTTGCGGATTTTTTCCAAGAATCCACGCATTTGCATTGTCAAAGCATTGGCAGATTCTGCCCCAGAGGTAAAATAAAAGTGCGGTGGGAGCGCGCCCTTACAAGTAAAAGTCCGGAATTCAAAATGTACTTGAGTAAAAGTTCAAAAGTATTGGTATCAAAAATGTACTTAAAGTACCAAAAGTAAAAGCACTAAAATGTTTTAAAATAGCAGATCTACAAGCTCACAACGCGCCCCGATGCGACGCGTTGTGAGCTTGTAGATCGGCTATTTTCAAATAGCCTAGGTATAAAATAGGGCTAAAGTGGTTAATGTATGCTTTATAATGTAATCATTCATATCTGAAAAGTAGCTAGTAACTAAAGTTTTAAAATAATTGTAGTGGAGTAAAAGTACAAGTGCCTCTGAGATGTAGTGGAGCAGAAGTAAAAGTATAGACAATTGGAAATACTCCGGTAAAGTAAAAGTACCTCAAAATTGTACTTAAGTAAATATACTTAGTTACTTTTACACCACTGGCATTGTGTGCACCATTGGCCTCCAAGTGCACCGTTGATCGATTGGAACCCGGTTGTCTTGGCAACAGGCATGTTGCAGGAGATGCTGTGACGCGCGTCGTCGTCCGCCATGGAGATGGAATGTGAGCGTGTTCGGGCGAGCTGGGAGGCAACGGTTGTTCGTTCACCTGATGGATGGATTGATGGAGGCGGGGGTTCACTTGAAACTTTACAATTTAGGCATTTAGCAGACGCTCTTCCTAAGCCATTTAGACCGGGAACACATCTGTGTAATCACTTGAACCATCATTTTATACTTTAGCTATTCAAAAATTGCCAGATATACAAGCTCATAGCGCGGCAACGAGTGCTGCGCTACGAGCTTGTAGATCTGCTATTTTTGAAAAATCGCTAAAATGTGTTCAAATCTTTGAATATATATATATATATATATATATATATATATATATATATATATATATATATATTTTTTTTTTTAAGCAAACATTTGTAACTCAAATCGTTGGTTCCGGAGATTCTACAAATGTCTTCTAAATCCTACAGTTTAAAAAACAACAACTTATGTTTCTATATCAGTGGTTCTCAAGGACCCCCAAAATGTATTATGTATGTATTTGGCCGTGGACCCCCATCTCAAAACGTTTTGTTCCAGGGACCCCCAGAAGCAAATATTTGAGTTACAAATGTTCCCTTTAATAATATATATTCAAATATTTGCACAAATATACACACACACACACACACACACACACACACACACACACACACACACACACACACACACACACACACACACAGTGAAGAAGCCGTTCGGGCCATAACGTGGGAATGTTTATTGTTGTTATGTAAAGCGAGTAAACGACTGACTGCAGTTGCGTTTCTACCTTATTATGTGACCTTGTTTATAGTAACGTTTGAACTTTGCATTTGAGGGTTGCAAAGGACTTGGTAATTGTTTGCGAGGGGCTTGTGAAATAATTACTGATGATACTGCAGTGGGAGTGACAGGCTGTAACCTCCATCTTACTATTTTTTATTTTTGTCCATGTGGTGAAGTGAACGGGAATTAAAGACCCATGAGGGAGGGTATGGGGAGAGTTGAGTTTTGTTCAAAGCGAACTGAACCATCCTTGTCCCTAAGCAGTGGTGGAAAGTAACCAAGTACATTTACTTAAGTACTGTACTTAAGTACAATTTTGAGGTATTTGCACTTTACTTGAGTATTTCCAATTTACAATACTTTTACTTCTACTCCACTACATCTCAGAGGCAAATATTGTACTTTTACTCCACTACAATTATTTGAAAGCTTTAGTTACTAGTTACTTTTCAGATATAAATTATTACATTATAAAACATACATTAACCACTTCAGCCCTATTTTATACCTAGGCTATTTGAAAATAGCCGATCTACAAGCTCACAACGCGTCGCGATGCGACGCGTTGTGAGCTTGTAGATCTGCTATTTTCAAATATTTTAGTACTTTTACTTTTGGTACTTAAAGTATATTTTGATGCCAATACTTTTGCACTTTTACTTAAGTAATTTTTTTATTCTGGACTTTTACTTGTAACAGAGTATTTCTATATTGCATTATTGGTACTTTTACTAAGTAAAGAATTTGAGTACTTCCACCACTGTCCCTAAGTATCGTGTTAAATGTTGTGTAGGGTGTGAATTGTTTTGTATTGTATTGTTTGTTTCTGTATGTAGGAAAAGGAAAGAGGCATGAGTACTGTATATGTCTACCTATGCTGAATAAAAATCATACATTAAAAAAAGGAGTGACAGGCTGTGACTTTGTCACTTTCGGTGTCCAGTATCCAGTGAGAAACGGGGCTGTAAACTTAGGGTCAAGGTCAAGTTGAGTAAAGGGTTAATCCAGAGGAAGAACCATTATCCATTCGAGTCGGGGCTGATCCGACGTCAGGATGTCTGTCCCTCTTGTCTCGCCGATGGAGCTCTGGGCTGGCGTCGCCGACGAACAACAGAAGGCGCTTTATTGAGAGTGAAAGTTTCAGGAATGTGCCGTGCACGTGCAAATGGAGCGTGACGTCACGGGGCAGGGTAAAGAAATCAGTGGTGTAAAGCAACTAAGTAAATGTACTCAAGTACTGTACTTAAAGGTAGGGTAAGTGATATTTTTTTGGGTTAAAACAAAAAGTATTTTGTTAAAAGGTTAAAGCACTATATTCTGATAGTAATCATTGCTATAGAGTGTTTGTTCAGTAACAGATGTCTCCCTGTCTCTCCAGCTCTTTAATAAAGAGAGAATTTTTTTTTCGGTATGTGTCAAAAAAAATCTCAGCCAATCAGGAGAAAGTACCCATTTTTAAGCTTAAATTGTATAGTGTTCCAGTTCCAATTTTGTCTGCTCATTTCTTAGTGTCATCACTTCCAATTTCACTTGTTTAATCTGTATCCTGATTGAGTTCTCTGTCCTGGTTGGATAAAATTGGAAATGAAACTGAAACGAAAATGCATTTTCTGTTTAATAAAGAGGTGGAGAGGAAAGGAGACTCCTAATACTGAACAAACACTCTATAGCAATGAGTACTATCAGAATATAGAGCTATTTAACACTTATTTTAACCAACGCAAATCACTTACCCTACCTTTAAGTACAATTTTGAGGTACTTTTACTTTACTGGAGTATTTCCAATTTTCAGTACTTTTACTTCTACTCCACTACATCTCAGAGGCAAATATTGTACTTTTACTCCACTATTAGTATTTGACAGCTTTAGTTACTTTGTAGATTTTGATTATTATTACAAAACATACATTAACCACTTCAGCCCTATATACATTTCGGCCATTTGAAAATAGCCGATCTACAAGCTCACAATGCGTTGCGATGCGACTTATTGTGAGCTTGTAGATCTGCTATTTTCAAAAGATTTTGCATACATTTGAAAACTTGCGAAATGGGACATTCTGCATAGTGAGTACTTTTACTTTTGTTACTTTAAGTACATTTTGATACCAATACTTTTGTACTTTTACCCAAGTAAATCTTTAATTCCGGACTTTTACTTGTACTTGTAACAGAGTATTTCTATATTAACTAAATCAACTGTAGATGTAGTCGACTATAATCTTATGATATTTAGTCGACTAAAACTAGACTAACAGTAAAACATTTCAGATGACTAAAATATGACTGAAACTAAATGGAATTTTATTCAAAAGACTTTGACTAAAACTAAATCAAAATTTGCTGACAAAAAAAATCAACACTGGTGGGAGACAGAAGGTCCCAGGTACGATCCCCGGCACCGGCAACGCGCTGAGGTTTCCTTGAGCAAGACACTTATCTCCTGTCTAACAAAAATAGCAGATCTACAAGTTCATAGCGCGGCACTCGGTGCCTTTGAGGGGGTTCCAGGTGGTCCCCAGCTGAATGATGGAGAGTTGGTAACCAAATGGACCCTTATAGATCTTTAACTCTTGAGAGTGTAAATCTTGAGAGAGTAAAATGAAACCAAATGGAAAAAGAAACCTATGGATCCATTTGGTTTCATTGGCTATTAAAGAATCGTGAAAATCTTTCCAAATCTTTGAATATATACATTTTTTAAATCGAAAGTCATTAACTCAAATCTTTGCTGCGGAAGGGGGGGGGGGGGGTCGGTCCCTGGAAGGGACTAGGGATGTTGTTCCAGGGACCCCCAAAAGCACAAAACCCCAATAGCAGAAATAGATTTTTTTTTTAAATAGCAGATCTACAAGCTCATGAGCTTGTATGTCTGCTATTTTTTTTAATAGCCAAAGATATCTAAAAATGACACAAGATGCTCTACTGGTCTAAATGAGTTAAACACCTCAAAATCGCATGAAACGTACTCATGAAAATGCTGATGTTGCCTTCTCACTCGGATTGTTATTTAGGTCCATTTGTGCCATAGCCTAATGTTACGCCCCAGTCTCTGAGAGCCCCAGACTCTGAGAGTGTACAAATGGAACCAAATGGACCCGTAAGGGTCCATTTGGTTCCATTTGTGCGCGCTCAGAGTTAAGCATATACTGTACATGCATATATGGGACTTACTTGGGGATTATGGCCTTCATGGGTCCATTTGGTTACCTTTGTACACTCTGTTAGATTAACACTCTGATTTTACCGTGTGGCATCTGTGCCCAACAGTGGTGGAAAGTAACTAAGTACATGTACTCAAGTACTGCACTTAAGTAAAACATTTTAGGTATTTTTTTTACTTTAGTGGAGTATTTCACAATTTTCAGTACTTTTACTTCCACTCCACTACATCTCAGAGGCAAATATTGTACTCTTACTCCACTACAATTATTTGAAAACTTAAGTTACTTTGTCGATTTTGATTGTTATTACAAAAGATACACTACCCGCTTCAGACCTATATACATTTCGGCCATTTGAAAATGGCCGATCTACAAGCTCATAATTGTGAGCTTGTAGATCTGCTATTTTCAAAAGTTTTTTTCATACATTTGAAAACTTGTGAAATGGGACAATCTGCCTAATGAGAACTTTCTACTTTTGTACTTTAAGTAAAATGGTAAAATGGTAAATGGTGCATTTATATAGCGCTTCTATCCGATTTACATTGATTGTGCCATTAACCCATTCACACACACATTCATACACCAATGGCGGAGGAAACCATGCAAGGCACCAACCTGCTCATCGGGAGCAATTAGGGGTTCAGCGTCTTGCTCAAGGACACTTCGGCACGAACTCTAGGGGAGCGCCCCAGCCCGGGATCGAACTGGGAACCTTGCGGTTTTCCAGTTCACTCTACCCGGCCACTCTACCCCTGAACAGTGGCTCAAGCTCAAGTACATTTTGATACCAATACCTTCGTACTTTTACTGACGTAAATTCTGAATTTCTGACTTTTACTTGTAACAGAGTATTTCTATATCGCAGTATTCACAGATACTTTGACTTAAGTAAAGAAATGTAGTACTTTTTCCACCACTGAGAATATGAATGGCACATCTATAGACAAACATATAATAATGTGTGTTACAGACAACATATGCAGTATGCAGTTACTAGTTCAGGGGTCTTCAACGTTTTCAGCCCAAGGACCCCCTAGTTGAGAGACAGATGAAGCAGGGACCCCCTCTATATTGTATAAAAAATGTTGTTTACTTGGTCTACTCTTTCTTCCCTCTACACCTATACCTCTTTGCCAAAAATAGCAGATCTACAAGCTCACAACGCCTCGCAGCGAGCTTGTAGATCTGCTATTTTTGGCTAAAGTTGTCTTCAGAATACGGATGCTAGGGTTCAAGTTAAGGAAAAAAATAATCATATCACACAAAGATTTGGCAGACCCCCTGTAGTAACTCTGAGGACCCCCTAGGGGTCCCGGACCCCCTGTTGAAGACCCCTGTACTAGTTAATAGTTCATTTGTGACACGTGTTGGAACCAGACATGCAGGTGACACGTGCAAGTGCCCTCTGTCCCCCGGTGTCTCAAACCGAGCACTTTAACTAGAACTATAAATGTAGTTTAAAAAATGGTTCTAACTCAAGTGGATGTCAGAGTTCACACACCACAACTATAAAGAGACACTGGTCAACAGGGACGTCACGGTCTCTGAGAGGGTGGGGGGGATGGACTTTCGGTGGACTTACTATACCCCTTATTTTGCACTTTGGCTATTCAAAAATAGCAGATATACAAGCTCATAGCGCGGCACCGAGTGCCGCGCTATGAGCTTGTAGATCTGCTATTTTTGAAAAATCGTGAAAAACATTTGTAACTGTCAAATGTAAACACATTTTGTATTTTCAAAATTTTGCGTTTTTTGGGCGGATTTTGTTAGTTTTTTTTTCGTGTTTTGGTTAGTTTCTTTCGGTTTTAGGGTTAGGGTTAGGTTATTTAATTCTTATTTTTGCCTGATTTTACCGAGTTATTATCAAAATATATATATATATACTTTTCAAATAGTGGGGGGTATGAAATCACGGGTCTGTGAGAGTGAGGGTGTCGCGTCGTACGCACAGTGAATGGCCGTGACGCCCCTGTAGTTATAGTTATGGTTTTACTGTTAGTTATACATTAGTGTTTTTGGTGTGAACGGCCTGTTACAGGACATATTATATCACACACTAACAGACACCTTGTGGGTTCAGAGGTCACACGTTCCTGTACCCAGTGGTGGAAAAAGTACTCGCATTTTGTACTTAAGTAAAAGTATCAATACTGCAATGTAGAAATACTCTGTTAGTCCTGAATTAAAAATGTACTTGAGTAAAAGTATTGGTATCAAAAGTACTTAAAGTACCAAAAGTAGAAAGTACTCATTATGCAGAATGTCACGTTTCACAAGTTTTCAAAATGTATAATATGTATACAAATCTTTTGAAAATAGCAGATCTACGAGCTCACAATGTGTCGCATCTCGAGCTTGTAGATCGGCTATTTTAAAATGGCTGAAATGTATATGGGGCTTGGCGTGGAATTATTGATCAATCGGCAATCGATGAGGCACATAGGAGTCGAGACAATATTCTAGGTGGAGGTGGTTTATGCTTTATGTACATGATATCATGGTCAGAAGTACATTAACACTCATGTCAGTGGTACGGTAGTTCTGCCTTGAGCTCAGGGCAGAGATCATAGTTATGCTGTAGCTGCCTGAAGGACAAACTGAACCATAACAAGATAGGCTGCACCAAAACAATAGCTATTAAGGCCTATAGTGGAGACATTTATACTCTTACAAGCTGTCAATAGGCTCTATGCACAGCAGCCATATTGGAAAGAAATTGGGCCTCTTCTTACTTCCTTCAAAGGTGTTACCAATGATACTAATGAAGGCTCTGTTCCATTCTGGTCAGTCAGGGTGCTGATATTGTGCATGTTGGCTCACTAGAAACACTCCATTTTGGTTCCCAAATGGCCCCTTATGGTGGGTGTGTAACTCTGAGAGTGTACAAATGGAACCAAATGGACCTGTAAGGGTCCATTTGGTTCCATTTGTACACTCTGGTTCCATTTGTCCTTGAAAATAAGACAACCACACTATGCCACACATGGAACAGAGCCTTAATTACTGTGAAGGAAGTAAGGAAGGGGCCCAATTCATTCCCAATATGGCTGCTGTGCATAGAGCCTATCATCATAATGTATTGTAGAAGTATGTGTAAGTGATGGTAAAATATATAAAGGTTAGATATAAGCAGCCATATGATTTCTTCCTCAGGCTGAAGTTGTTACTGTATGTTTTGTAATAATATTGAAAATCTACAAAGTAACTAGTAACTCATGTTTTCATATAATTGTAGTGGAGTAAAAGTACAATATTTGCCTCTGAGATGTGGTGGAGTAGAAGTAAAAGTACTGAAAATTGGAAATACTCCAGTAAAATAAAAAAAATACCTGATAATTGTACTTAAGTACTAAGTACTAAGTACAGTACTTAATAAATGTACTTAGTTACTTTACACCACTGCCTGTATCACAAGACAGACTTTGATCCCCAGGGGGGCTTTCCCCCCTTCTTTTCTTCTTTACTTTTCTTTCACACAGATGTCACATGTACAGTACCAAGGCATGACCTGATATGCAGTGGTGGAAAGTAACTAAGTATATTTACTTAAGTACTGTACTTAAGTACAATTTTGAGGTATTTGTACTTTACTTGAGTATTTCCAACTTCCAATACTTTTACTTCTACTCCACTACAAAACTCCACTACAATTATTTGAACACTTGTAGTTACTAGTTACTTTGTAGATTTATTGGAAAGCACCCTGCCTGACGCGGGCCACTGAGCTGCTTAACGCATTAAGACCGGGAACGCATCTGGGTCCATCTGGGCATCAAGGGTCCGTCTGGTCGATCCACACGGTCACAACTTTTTTCTGTTCTGGCCCCACAGTGGTGGAATGAACTCCCCACTGATGTCAGGACAGCAGAGCCACTGCCCATCTTTCGCCGCCGGCTGAAAACCCACCTCTTCAGGAAACACTATCCTTCCACTTTGCCTGGCCTACTTGTTGTTAACTAGTTGTACGAACTATTGTTTTATTGTTGTACTGTTTTATTGGATCTTTTTAGTCGATACACTTATTTGTTTTAGCTCGTGCTCATTTGATTTAGCGATTTTGTCTCATCTGTTTAAGAAAGTAGGTAGCTGATATATTACACTTTTACCTTAGCGCTAGGTAAAAGCAAAGCAAAGTTTGTTGTTTACCCAGGGTGTCGGACTAAGTACGAAACTTGTTTCCAGCCGGACCCTGCATGGAAGCCTTGCTCAAGGGCTATTCAGCGGTGATTCATGATTGATGTGATGAATTGGGGAATCGAACTAGGGACCTTCCGGTATCAAGGCCGCCCCTCTAACCACTAGGCCACCGCTGCCAGGTATACTCTTAGTTGCTTGTTTTTGCAGGAAATGCACTTAAGACTTCTGGTGATTAGTAGTTTTCGTTCCCTACCTATGTTGAATGCACTTATTGTAAGTCGCTTTGGATAAAAGCGTCTGCTAAATGACTGTAATGTGAGTCGTAGCATTGAAGTAGTGAAGAACTGCAGTTTTTATGGGTCGCAAGTTTTCCAGCTGGAATGGAACCTCTGTTCCATGTCTTCTGTCTTTCCTCTCTCTCTGCTGTCGGCGTCCTGTCTCTGTACTAATGTAATATATATATATATATATATATATATATATATATTTTTTTTTTAAAGCAAACATTTCTAACTCAAATCTTTGCAGGCCAAGGACCCCCTAGCTGAGAGAGAGATGAAGCAGGGACCCCCCCACTATATCGTATAATATATAGTGTTTCAGATTCAACATTTTTTGTTTACGTGGTCTGCTCTTTTTTCCCTCTACACCTATACCTCTTAGCCAAAAATAGCCGATCTACAAGCTCACAACGCCTCGCAGCGCGAGGCGTTGTGTGCTTGTAGATCTGCTATTTTTGGCTAAAGTTCTCCTCAGAAAAGGGATGCTAGGGTTCAAGGTGTTAAAGTAAAATAAAAAAATCCTATCACACAAGGATTTGGCGGACCCCCTGTAGTAACTCTAAGGACCCCCTAGGGGTCCCGGACCCCCTGTTGAAGACCTCTGATATAGTCAGACATGACGTCTCTCTCACAATGATAGAACGAAAAGACTGGGCTTTTACAGGGCCCGTCATCAGTTAGGTAACATAAATAATGACATCATAGGATGCGACATAGATGAGTTTCCGGGCGAAGATGGACTCCGTGGATTGGACGAGAGGAATGATGATAGTCGTCGTCAGATGAGGATGATGAAGATGATGATGATGATGGTGTGACAGTTTATCTTTGGACAAACAGTGTTTCCGGTGGCACTGAAAAAAGGGTTATCGTATCGGAGAAGAACACCGAGTTGAAGTGTTCTTAAAACATTCCGAGATTAACTCACATCTACTTATTGTTATTAAGTTCCAGGAGCCGACATTTCAAAACAGCGTTAGTGGCAGAGATGAAGCCGTCAGTGGCCTTGCACAGAGAGAGAGAATAGGAGACTGCTTGAGAAGCATACAGTATTTAACATGACTGGATTAGGCCAATATGACACTATTGTATTAAATTGACATTTAAAGCAGTTTATGACACTTGACAAATTATAATGAACAAGATCAACTCTATCAGCTTAGTTTTTATCTAGTTTTTGTTTAGTTTTCGTCAGTGAAAAAAGGTAGTCGACCAACATTTTTCGTCATAGTATTCGTCGACGAAATCAACACTGTTTCAAAGTGTACGGTGGCTTTAGCCGAAAGCACACCAGGGTTCCAATGTAATCCTCCTCTGAAAGCTCACGGCCAGGCTTTATCCTGACGTGTGTGTGTGTGTGTGTGTGTGTGTGTGTGTGTGTGTGTGTGTGTGTGTGTGTGTGTGTGTGTGTGTGTGTGTGTGTGTGTGTGTGTGTGTGTGTGTGTGTGTGTGTGTGTGTGTGTGTGATTATTATGTTGATGCTAGAGAGAGAGAGACTGTTGTGCTTTTCTGTACTCACTGTGTGTGTGTGTGTGTGTGTGTGTGTGTGTGTGTGTGTGTGTGTGTGTGTGTGTGTGTGTGTGTGTGTGTGTGTGTGTGTGTGTGTGTGTGTGTGTGTGTGTGTGTGTGTGTGAGTGAATATTATGATGATGCTAGAGAGAGAGAGACTGCAGTGCTTTTCTGTACTGTGTGTGTGTGTGTGTGTGTGTGTGTGTGTGTGTGTGTGTGTGTGTGTGTGTGTGTGTGTGTGTGTGTGTGTGTGTGTGTGTGTGTGTGTGTGTGTGTGTGTGTGTGTGTGTGTGTGTGTGTGTGAAGACTCCTCTCCTTTCATTGCTTACGATTGGACTTAAGCCCTTAAGCTGCCGTAGTTCCCCATACACATATTACCCACACTGTGTTGCATTTTGGATGCTGGAAATCCATTTTCACAATATATGTTGGGCATATATTCACTATGGACCATTTCACATGTATGTATGGCAAAATGAATTGATGTGTCGTGGTAACAACAAAGCCTATTAGGCAGTGGTGGAAAAAGTACTCAAATGTAAAAGTATCAATACTGCAATGTAGAAGTACTCCGTTACAAGTAAAAGTCCGGAATCCAGAATTTACTTGAGTAAAAGTACAAAAGTATTGGTATCAAAATGTACTTAAAGTACCAAAAGTAAAAGTATTAAAATGTTTGAAAATAGAAGATCTACAAGCTAAAATACACAACGCGTATTCCGTTGTGACGCGCTGCGCGCTTGTAGATCGGCTAATTTCAAATAGCCTAGGTATAACATGGGGCTAAAGTGGTTAATGTATGTTTATAATGTAATACTTTATAAAGTCTTTATATCTGCAAAGTAACTAGTAACTAAAGTGTTCAAATAAGTGTAGTGGAGGAGCAAAAGTACAATATTTGCCCCTGAGATGTAGTGGAGTATAGAAGTAAAAGTATAGACAATTGGAAATACTCTGGCACAGTAAAAGTACCTCAAAAATCTTACTTAAAGTACAGTACTTGAGTAAATGTACTTAGTTACTTTACGCCACTGGTTCAGAGGCCACAAATCTCAATCTGCGTATGCCGCAGACTGTAACTGAGTAAATGCCGTGCGCTGCACTAAGCAGATTATAGAATAATGAGCTTTGCTTGGACCTCTTAAACTGCAAAAATCATTCGTTCTGGACATGTAATCGAGCTAATTGCTACTGACGGACACACAGTATGCGGTGGGCATGGTTGTAATTACTCACTTACTTTATATGGTTATGATTTACCATTCGCCCCCGTCTCAGGAAATGGAGTTCATGGAAGGGATGACATGTTATGTTAATGATGTGATATTCTAATACAGTATGTTAACCTATTACATCCTGGAACGCGTTGGTGTCATTTTAAGATTTCTTTGGCTATTCAAAAAATAGCAGATATACAAGCTCATAGCGCGGCACCGAGTGCCGCACTATGAGCTTGTAGATCTGCTATTTTTGAAAAATCGTGAAAAGGATGTGCAAGTCTTTGAATATATATATTTGTTTAAAGCGAACATTTTGTCAAATGTTTTGTTCCAGGCACCTCCAGAAGCAAAGATTTGAGTTACAAATGTTCGCTTTAACAATATATATATTCAACGATTTGCACAAAATGTTCAAGATTTTTCAAAAATAGGGGGGAAAAAAAGGTTAACTGACATAAAAACAAAAAAACAAGGCTTTACAAAATAACTGAAACTGTAGTTTTACAAAACGAATTAAAGCTGACTAAAATCACAGAGAAAATGTCCGTAGTCTTTTGTCAGTAACCAACATTCCTTTTCGCCCTTTAAGACTGCGAACGCATCTGTGTCATTTTAAGATTTCCTTGGCTATTGAACAATTGCAGATCTACAAGGTCATAGGCGCTACGAGCTTGTAGATCTGCTATTTTTGAAAAATCGTGGAAAATTTGTGCAAATCTTTGCATATATAATGTATATTTTAAAGCAAGCATTTTTAACTCAAATATTTGCTTTTGGGGGGTTCCCTGGAACAACATATTTTGAGATGAGCTCGTACATCTGCTATTTTTGAATAGGCAAAGTATAAGATAATGGTTAAAGTGGTTCAAATCTAAAATGGCCGATGCTTTCCGTGTCTTAATGGGTTAAGACATTGGTTCTCAAAGTGGGGTCCGGGGACCCCCAGGGGTCCTTGAGGGAGTTCCAGGGGGTCCCCAGCTAAATGATGGATAGTTAGGAACCAAATGGACCCTTATGGGTCTGTAACTCTGAGAGTGTACAAATGGAACCAAATGGACCCTAACAGGTCCATTTGGTTCCATTTGTACACTCTCAGAGTTAGATTAACATTGGTTTTACAATATAAATTGGGCTCCCAGAGATAGAAATGCTATTAAATGGGGGTCCGTAGCCTAATGCATGTCAAACTAGGGGGGTCCTTGAAATTAAAATGGTTGAGAATCACTGCTAGAGCCGTAAAAAATCTTCTCTTATGGGGGTCCCTGGCATATCTTTTAAAATGGGGGTCCATGGGCTATTATAAGTGTCAATTTGGGTTTCCTTGACATGAAAAAGGTTTGAGAACCACTGGGTTAAGATATAGCGTAAATAACAGACCTACAAGCTCACAAAATTCCAAACCATAACAACCTTGGAGGAGATGAAAGGCTTCCACTGTATCCCTTGTGATTGTCTCATGACTGGACGTGTTGCGTCATCACTGGAAGTGTTGCATCATCACTGGTCCTCAGGCCCCAAGAGCAAACCAAACAGGCAGTGGGTGGGGAAAAAGTACTCAAATGCTTTACTTAAGTAAAAGTATCAGTACTGCAAAGTAGAAGTACTCTGT
The DNA here is from genome assembly GCF_963454915.1 of Gymnoscopelus microlampas. Classification (NCBI taxonomy): domain Eukaryota; kingdom Metazoa; phylum Chordata; class Actinopteri; order Myctophiformes; family Myctophidae; genus Gymnoscopelus; species Gymnoscopelus microlampas. The sequence continues at coordinate 36,195,610 of NC_139961.1, read as the reverse complement.
TACAAGTAAAAGTCCCAGAATTCAAAATGTACAAATGTATTGGTATGAAAATGTACTTAAAGTACCAAAAGTATTGGTACTGAAATGTTTGAAAATAGCAGATCTACAAGCTCAGTTGTGAGCTTGTAGATCTGCTATTTTCAAATAGCCTAGGTATAAAATAGGGCATTTATTCATGGGACATGCACAACAAAACATTGCACTCACAGAAAGCAAGGAAAGTGTCCTTGGTAGTGCTGACGTGTGTGTGTGTGTGTGTGTGTGTGTGTGTGTGTGTGTGTGTGTGTGTGTGTGTGTGTGTGTGTGTGTGTGTGTGTGTGTGTGTGTGTGTGTGTGTGTGTGTGTGTGTGTGTGTGTGTGTGTGTCCAGGTTGAAAGAGAGCAGCGCCAGCGAGATGCTGTGGCTGCTCATCTGTGCGGGGGCCCTGGTGGGAGGCAATCGTATTGCGCCACAGGACTCTTCATACATGGAGAGAGGTGAGTCACAGCTCTGTTGTTCAGTTACACACACACACACACACACACACACACACACACACACACACACACACACACACACACACACACACACACACACACACACACACACACACACACACACACACACACACACACACACACACACACCAGTGGTGGAAAGTAACTAAGTACAGTACATGTACTTACTCTGTAAGTACAACTTTTTGGTATTTTTACTTTACTGGAGTATATCCAATTTTAACCCATTAAGGCCTGAGGTTCCGATTCTACAAAATGTCTTCTAAATCCTAAATGTTTTTTTAAAAAAAACATATGTTGCTACTGTATGTCAGTGGTTCTCAAAATGTTTCATGTCAAGGACCCCCAAAATGATATATATTTGGCCACGGACCCCCATCTCAAAATATTTTGTTCCAGGGACCCCCCAGAAGCAAAGATTTCAGTTACAAATGTTCTCTTCAAAAATATATATATTTTATATTCAAAATTCGAAGTAAAAGTATAGACAATTGGAAATACTCTAGTAAAGTAAAAAATACCTCAAAATTGTACTTGAGTACAGTACTTGAGTACATGTACTTAGTTACTGTACACCACTGGCTCGGGGTCAGTAAAACAAATAACAAACAAACATATAAATAAATAAGCTAAACAATGAAGGCCAACCACGTCATGCACATTCACACCCACAATAAGCTATAAGAACAATGATAACAATTGGAGTCTTCCCGAAGGCCGTTTTGACGGCAAGACGAATACAATGCACAAGAGCTATGATATAGAGCAGTGATTCTCAACCTGTGGGTCGCGGCCCACTGGTGGGCCTTGAGGATGTTATAATATGACGTTAATATTAACCCATTAAGACCTGGAACGCATCTGTGTCATTTTTTTTATTTGAGCTAAAAAGGCATTCTTTTACACTTTGGGCTATTCAAAAATAGCAGATCTACAAGCTCGTAGCGCGGCACCGAGTGCCGCGCTACGAGCTTGTAGGTCTGCTATTTTTTTTAAATCGTGAAAATGTGTGCAAATCTTTGAATATATATAATTTAAAGCATTTGTAACTCAAATAAAAAAGAAAAGAGAGAAAAGAAAGAAAGAAAGAAATGTAAAAAGGAGTAAGAACAAAAAAGGTATTTCATGTTATGAAACCCTTGCAACTAGGGGTGTGCCGATATATCGTGATACGTTTTCGTGACGATAGCTATCGTTTTGGGGGGAAAAAATATTGTTTTGAAAAGAAAAAAAAAAATCATAATAATCAGGCATGCAAACAGCCCCGAGGTGAAAAGGGTGACAACATGTTTTTTTTTTTCCGGGTCAGGTGTCACACTATTGCCCTATTTGGATTCAAAACGGCTATTGCAGCTGAAAAGCTACAAGTTTGCATGTCTGAATAATGCAAAAACAGAATTATTTGTTTGCATTTGCTTTTCTTCTCCCCCGTATATATTTTCAATAAAAAAAGTGCGTATCGTATCGAAATCGTATCGAAGTTGTGAGCCCAATATTGTATCGTATCGTTTCGTGAAATTAGTGTATCGGCACACCCCTACTTGCAACGTGTTTTCAAAGTGAGTCTTCTAAATCCTAACCTTTATCTGAAAAACCTATGTTGCTATATACTGTATCAGTGGTGCTGAAAACTTTTTCATGTCAAGGACCCCCAGAATGATATGTATTTGGCCGCAGACCCCGCCTCTTCATCTCAGAGGCAAATATTGTACTTTTTCTCCACTACAATTATACGAAAACTTTAGTTACCAGTTACTTTGTAGATTTTGATTATAATTACAAAACACACCAAGCACTTCAGCCCTATCTATATTTCGGCCATTTGAATATAGCCGATCTACAAGCTCACAATGCGCATTGTGAGCTTGTAGATCGGCTATTCTCAAAAGATGTTTTTTGATGACATTTTGAACTTGTGAAATCGGACATTCTGCATAACGAGTTCTTTCTACTTTTGGTACTTTCAAGTACATTTTGGATTCCAATACCTTTTATACTTGAATCTCGGACTTTTACTTACATAACAGAGTGTTTCTACATTGCAGTATTGATACTTTTACTTAAGTAAAACACATGGGAGTACTTTTTCCACCCCTCTAATGAGAGTTTACGGACGGATGCTCTTTCAGAAGGAAGCAGAGCTGACAGCTCAGCGGAATGCGTTGTGTATCACAGAGGGTGGTTCTTCGCCGTCATCATGGCGTTATGACAGTCCGCGTGATCGCTTGTGTATGCATGCATGCATGGCCGGAGACTAGACCACAGGCAGTGATCGAAAAAGTACTCTAATGTTTTACTTAAGTAAAAGTATCAACACTGCAATATAGAAATACTCTGTTACAAGTAAAAGTCCAAAAACATTTACTGAATAAAAGTACAGAAGTATTGGCATCAAAATGTACTTAAAGTACCAAAAGTAAAAGTACTAAAATGTTTGAAAATAGCCTAGGTATAAAATAGGGCTAAAGTGGTTAATGTATGTTTCATAATGTAATAATTTATATCTGCAAAGTAGCTAGTAACTAAAGTTTTCAAATAATTGTAGTGGAGTAAAAGCACAATATTTGCCTCTGAGATGTAGTGGAGTAGAAGTAAAAGAATAGACAATTGGAAATACTCCAGTAAATTAAAACTACCTCAAAATTGTACTTAAGTACAGTACTTAAGTAAATGTTAGGGGTGTGCCGATATATCGTCCCGCGATATATCGCGATACGTTTTCGCGACGATATGTATCGTTTTGGGGAAAAAAAATATCGTTTTTGAATTTTTTTTTTTTTTTTTTTTTTTTTTTTAACAATCATAATAATCAGGCATGCAAACGTCCCCGAAGTGAAAAGAGTGACAACATGTTTTTTTTTCGGGTCAGGTGTCATACTATTTGGATTCAAAACGGCTATTGTAGCTGAAAAGCTACAAGTTTGCATGTCTGAATAATGCAAAAACAGAATTATTTGTTTGCATTTTCTTTTTTTCTCCTCCATATATTTTCATAATAAAAAAAGTGCGTATCGTATCGTATCGAAATCGTATCGAAGTTGTGAGTCAAATATCGTATCGTATCGTTTCGTGAAATTAGTGTATCGGCACACCCCTAGTAAATGTACTTAGTTACTTTCCACCACTGGTGATTGGTTGTGTATGCATGCATGGCCGGAGACTAGACCACAGGTTTTCAAAGTGGGGCCCCGTCAAGGGGGGCCAAATTTGAAGGAAAATAATCATTAAAGATATACTGTATACGTATACTAATGTGTATATGTACGGTGTATATATATCAAAAATGTATGAACCCATTTAGACCGGGAACGCATCTGTGTGCCATTTTAAGATTTCTTTCGACCATTCAAAAATAGCAGATCTACAAGCTCATACCGTGGCACCGAGTGCCCGCGCTATGAGTTTGTAGATCTGCTATTTTTGAAAATTCGTGCAAATCTTTGAATATAAACATTGTTTAAGCATATTACCGTATTTTCCGCACTTGAAGGCGCATCTGAGTATAAGGCGCACCTTCAATAAATGTATTATTTTCATATATAGGGCGCACCGCATTATAAGGCACATCCGCACTATAAGGCGCATCTGAGTATAAGGCGCACCTTCAATAAATGTATTATTTTCATATATAGGGCGCACCGCATTATAAGGCACATCCGCACTATAAGGCGCACTGACGGTGCGCCTTATATTGCGGAAACCAAGGGAACCAATATTGATACATATATAAGGCGCATCGGATTATAAGGCGCATCCGCACTAAACGGCACACTGACAGTGCGCCTTATAGTGTGGAAAATACGGTATATTATATAAGCACATTTTAACATTTGTAACTCAAATTTTTGCTTCTGGGGGATTCTGCAAATGTCTTCTAAATCCTAATCCTAAGAATTATGTTGATCAGTCAGTGGTTCAAACTGTTTCATGTCAAAGATCACCCAAAAACGGACCCCCATCTCAAAATATGTTGTTCCAGGGACCCCCATGAAGCAAAGTTTTGATTTAAAAATGTATATATGTTCAAAGATTTGCACAAATTGTCCCGATTTTTTCAAAAATAGCAGATACCCACAGTCTACTCCAGTAATGTGGATACAGGTCCTGGAACAAGCACTCTGTTTGGTTGGATCAAAGTGAAGGAACTATGTGCTAATTTGCCTGATATCACATGACCTGTCTGTCTGTCTGTCTGTCTGTCCGTCCGTCCGTCCGTCCGTCCGTCCGTCCGTCCGTCCGTCCGTCCGTCCGTCCGTCCGTCCGTCTGTCTCTCTGTCTCTCTCTCTCTCTCTCTCTCTCTCTCTCTCTCTCTCTCTCTCTCTCTCTCTCTCTCTCTCTCTCTCTCTCAATACTGCAATGTAGAAGTACTCTGTTACAAATAAAAGTCCGGAATTAAAAATGTACTTGTGTAAAAGTACAAAAGTATTGGCATCAAAATGTACTTAAAGTACCACAAGTAGAAGTAATCATTATGCAGAACGTCCCACTTCAAGTTTTCAAAATGTATACAAATCTTTTGAAAATAGCAGATCTACAAGCTCACGAGCTGTAGAAACAGGTTTGAGAACCACTGGATATTATTATAGCAACATAAGACATTTTGGAGAATCAGAACCTCTGGCCTTAATGGGTTAATGGGTTAAACTTTCACTCAAAGAGGCACTGCCACGATTTTGGGGCATTACTTATTTTTAGCGAATGGTATGCGAAAAGAAAAAAACGAAGAGAAAGCGAAGTGCTCACACACCAGACAATACTCCCATTCACTGTGTGCAGTAGGTGGCGTTTGGGCCTGTTCAGATGGCTGATAATAACGTGTATCTTGTTGGTTCTTCCCAGAAGATGCTCTGGGTTGTATTGGAAAGCACCCTGTCTGACGCGGAGGCCCTGAGCTGCTTAACGCATTATTACCGGGGAAAGAATCTGTGTCATTTTTTTTAGATTTCTTTGGCTATTCAAAAATAGCAGATATACAAGCTCATCCGCTCATCCGCACCGAGTGCCGTGCTACGAGCTTGTAGATCTGCCATTTTTTTTTAAATTGTGATTTTTTTTTTGTGTGAAAATATTTGAATTTATATATGTATTTTTAAAGCAAACATTTGTAACTAAAATCTTTGATCTAGGGGATTCTACAAATGTCTTCTAAATCCTAGTTTCTGAAAAAAACCCTGCTATATAGCAAACATGTTGCTACATGTATATGTCAGTGGTGGCTAAAACCTTTTTCATGTCAAGTCCGGAATTACAAATTTACTTGAGTAAAAGTACAAAAGTGTTGGTATCAAAATGTACTTAAAGTACCAAAAGTAAAAGTTGGCCGCGGACCCCCATCTCAAAATATTTTGTTCCAGGGACCCCCCCCAGAAGCAAAGAGTAAAAGAAGATCCCTTTAAAAATGATATGCATTCAAATATTTGCACAAATGTTCAAGATTTTTCAAAAATAGCAGATCATAGCGCGGCACTTGATGCCGCGCTATGAGCTTGTATATCTGCTATTTTTGAATAGCCCAAAGTATAAAATGTGGATAAAGTGGTTACACGGAGGCGTTCCCGGTCTAAAAGCGTTAACAGCACTACACTAGGGGCCTTTGTTTCCCCTACGCCCCTGGAACTACGGGCCCACGCATTCCCCGATGGATTACTTTAGTCCAAGTAAAGCCCAATTTATGCTCCGTTGTATGACGATGTGCACAGAACCAGCTCAGCGGCCTTGCGGTTAGACCAAGGGTGCAGCTTCCTGCTTTGAAACAGAGTCTATATAGGAAGAGAGCTTGACAGTTCATACGAATGGCCTGTAGTTTCGCTGTTTTTTGCCCCTGCTGGTGTCAGAAAGAATTTATCTCAATGCAAGCGGATGGGTTTTTGACGAACTCTAGACTTGATTCTCTTACCTTAACCCATTAATACCTGGAACTGTGTCATTTTTAGGTTTGAG